>NW_007249792.1:484944-626614 GCF_000164805.1 Carlito syrichta | reverse complement strand
TTGCTGTGAAAGATCACTCAGTATTATAGACTCTAGTTCCATCCAGGTTGCTGCGAAATTCATGATTTTGTTCTTTTTTATAGCTGCATAGCATTCCATCATGTATATGTACCACATTTTTTAAATCCAGTCCTCTTTTGATGGACAGCATGGTTGGTTCCAGGTTCTTGCTATTGTGAACAATGCTGCGATAAACATACATGTGCAGGTATCTTTTTCATAGAGTGATTTGAGTTCTTCAGGGTATATTCCCAGTAGGAAGATTGCGGGGTCATATGGGAGGTCGATATTTAAAGCTTTTAGGAATTACCACATTGCTTTCCACAGAGGTTGCACTAATTTACACTCCCACCAACAATGTAGAAGTGTTCCCTTTTCGCCACATCTTCTCCAGCATCTGTTATTTTTTGTTATTGATAATGGTCATTCTGACTGGAGTTAGGTGGTATTTCAGTGTTGCTTTAATTTGCATCTCCTTGATGATTAGTGAGGTTGAACATTTCTTCATGTGTCTGTTGGCTGCTTGTATGTCTTCTTTTGTGAAGTGTCTGTTCATATATTTTGCCCACTTTGTAATGGGATTGTTTGCTTTTTTCTTTTCAGCACGTTTGAGTTCCCTGTAGATCCAAGATGTTAGGCCTCTGTCAGACATGGAGTTGGCAAATACTTTTTCTCAATCTGTGGGCTGTCTCCCTGCTCTCTTGATGGTTTCTTTGGCTTTGCAGAAGCTTGTCAGTTTAATGAGGTCCCAATTGTCTATCTTATCTCTCATGGTTCATGTGTTTCGGGTTTCGTTCAGGAGTTGAATGCCAGTTCCAATTTCCATAAAGGCGTGTCCTGCATTTTCTAAGGTTCTTATGGTTTGAGGTTTTACATTTAGGTCTCTGATCCATTTAGAGTTAATTTTTGTGTATGGGGATGGATAGGGGTCTTGTTTGAGTCTTCTGCATGTGGTCAGTCAGTTTTCCCAGCATCATTTACTGAATAGATTCTCTTCTCCCTACTGGTTGTTGGTGGAGGCTTTGTCAAAGATGAGTTGGTTGAGAAATTGAAGTTTTGCTTCCGGAATCTGTATCTTGTTCCAGGTCTCCAAGATTTTTGACCCCTCTGTACATTCCCTGTCCTTGAGTACAAATGAAGCCTGTCAGTATGATGAATTTTACTCCGTAATTAGGTTTTATTAGAAAGTGAAGTTGAAAAGATTTTGTAGACACCATCAATTATTAGTCAACTGATTTTAAGTTAAGCAAAAGTGATATTTTCTAGGTGGGCCTGACCTAATCAAACGTGCCTTTTAAAAGAGGAGGTAGAAGTCACAGAGATTTTTCCTGCTGGCCTTAAAGAAAGCCATTTTGTGAGGGGGTCTATGTGGTAATGACTGGCTGGTAGCCTTTATTTGCTGAGAACAGTCCCTAACACCTTGATTGCATCCTGTGAGTATCTGAACAGAGGACATAGTTAAATTATGCCCAGACTCTTGACACATAAAAACTGTAAGAAAAAAATATGTTTAGCTACTAAGCCTGTGGTAAACTTTTATGCAGTTCTAGTTAATTAATACAATTAAGTACTTACTATACACAGAGCAAACAGGTTTAAGCACAACATAGTAAAGGAATTTTTCTCTTAATGCCTAGCAAGGCTAATTGAATTCCCAGGATGCAGCACCCATGTTTGGGAATATAGAGAACAACACAACATCTACCAAAATAGAGAGCAGACAAGACAGTGAGATCAACCTTGTCCTGCATATTTCCATATTAATTAGTAAAGCTATCCTCTCAGAACATTGGTATTTATCCTGTCTGCTTAGTTACTACTACAGAGAACAACTGAAAAGTGTTTGAAAGTGACCTGTCTTGATGGACAGACAGCTAAAGAGTAGGTGTTAGGTTTACTCCCAGGATGGTCATGACCTGAGAAAATAACTAAGGGTCACAGTAGATGACAGCAGCTGTGAAAAAGTAGAACAGTGTAAAAATGAGGCCATAGAATAGTGGTTCTAAGACTTACATATCCATCTCCTAATAACTTCTGAAAGCATAGTTTCCTCAGTTCCAAACAAGCCCAGTAAGCCTAAGAAGGTCTCAGATGATATACAGGAACCAGCATTTTTAACAAGAGTATCGGGTGATTCTGATGGTGGGAGTGGGGGGAGAAGGAGAAAGGGCATGTCTGCAGGTCACAATAGTGTCAGCAGCACTCTATAAGAGCTGCAGTTCTCATTTCTCATTCATTGGTGAAGATCTATCAATATAGCATGTATCCAGGTTCCACCACCAGAGACCCTGATTATTTATATATGACTGGGGTGAAGCCTTTATCTGTCTCTAAATAACTCAGGTGATTCTGAGTGATTCTGATGTATACCAAATGTTAAGTACCACTGTTCTTTTGTAGTGAAATAGAACTGACCTGAGAAAGGATATAAGCCTAAAGCATTTTGAAAAGGTGGCACATGTGAATTCAACCCTTTGGACAAATGATTTTCTTTTTTTGCTATGCCTGAGTAAATTTTACCTGGAAGATGTATATAAAAACACTGCTCTTTCTTGCATTTTAAGGACCCTGTGAAGAACAAAATGCAAATAGGTATACAATGTAAGATGTTATAGTTATATTTTAAAATTAAGTAGTATTATCAAAACTATTTTAAATTGTGATTTTGTTGTCTTTGTTGTTTCACATTTAAATAGCAATTTTATGCACATAGAATCATCATTTATTTTCATCAACAAAAATAATTTGCTCACCATTTATATGACGGTTAGTCCTTCAACTATATAAACCTAAATAAAATGATTAATTGAAATAGTTATTCATGTTGTTATGCTTTGTTTATATAGGTGGTAAGAATATAATATGTGCCTTGGATTTTTCAAGGAAGTATTGCAATGCTATCTGACAGGTCTATATAAAAACTCTGTGTAGTAACTGTGGCACGAAAGACAAAGTGAATTCTAAGAGTGTGCGAATTAAAGGAAGTTTTCACAGAGGAAGTAAATGAATATTAGCAAATGTAGGGCACAGAATAGCAGATACGTGCCTGTCAGAAGCTATGAGAATTTCTATCAATTAGGATGCTTTTGGCTGCAAAGAACAAAAGTCTCATCTAAAAGTGATTTAAACAATATGATAATATTCATCTCTCATAACAAGATTGAAGACAGAGTCAGTACAGACTTAATTTAGTGACTTTAGAACATTATTAAGAAACACATTTATTTATTTATTTATTTATTTATTTATTTATTTATTTATTTATAGATGTGGGTTACAATCCAGGATTAGGTATAAAAGTGGATGTCGTACACGAAAAGTTTGGGCCTCCCTTTGTTTTACACTTGGTCTGGTTTGAGATCAGGTACTCTTATTGATATTGTGTCCCCTCCACCCCCAATCTGGCGGTATCCTGCTACTGCCAATCCCTTTCTTGTGGTATTATGGTAAAAGTTTAGGGTCTGCTTATGAGTAAGAACATGTCGTGCACTGTTCTTTGTTTCTGTGATAGATCACTGAGTATTATTGGCCCTAAATCCATCTTAGTTGCTGCAAAGTTCTTATGTTTGTCCTTCTTTATGACTGTGTCATATTCCATTGTGTATATGTACCACCTTTTTTAATACGGTCCAGTTTTGAAGGGCATTATAGTTGGTTCCATGTTTTTGCTATTGTGAATAGTGCTGCAATAAACATGCATGTGTAGTTACCTTTTTTTGTAGAATGATTTGAGTTCCTCTGGGTATATTCCCAATAGGGGATTGCTGGGTCATATGGAAGGTCAATTTCTACTTAATTTAGAAATGGTCATACTGTTTTCCACAAAGGTTGTAAAAGGTTCCACCCTCAGTATAGAAGTGTTCCCTTTTCTTCGCATCCTCGCCAGCACCTTTTGTTGTTTGTTTCACTAACTATGGCCATTTTTGCTGGGGTTAGGAGGTATCTCATTATGGTTTTGATTTGCGTTTCTCTGAAGATTAGTGAGACTGACCACTTTTTCATGTGTCTGTTGTCTGCCAGTATATCTTCTTTTGAGAAATGTCTGTTCTAGTCTTTTGCCCACTTTTTAATGAGGCAGTTTTTTCTTTGTTTTGTTTTGTTTTGTTTTTCCTTTCAGTGCATTTGAGTTCCTTGTAGATCCTGGATGTTAGGCCTTTGTCAAATAAATAGTTGGCAAATATGTTCTTCCCATTCTGGGGATTTTCTTGCTGCTCTTTTGATGGTTTCTTTGGCTTTGCAGAAACTTTTCAGTTTAATGAGGTCCTATTTGTCTATCTTACCTCTTATAGCATGGACACCTGGGGTTTTGATCAGGAATTGGTTGACTACTCCAATTTCTGTAAGTGTGTCTCTTGCATTTTCTAAGACTCTTATAGTTTGAGGTTTTACATTTAGGTATTTGATCCATTTAGAGTTGATTTTTGTGTATGGTGATAGATAGGGGTCCTGTTTCAGCAAGTTTTCCCAGCAACATTTACTGAATAGATTTCCTCTCCCCAGTGGTTGTTGGTGGAGGCTTTGTTAAAGATGAGTTGGTTGAGAAATTGAGGTTTTGCTTATGGATTCTTTATCTTGCTCCTTTGTTCCATATACCTGTTCTTGAACCAATACCAGGCAGTTTTGATTATTGTAGACTTATAGTAAATTTTAAAGTCTGGAAGTGTGATACCATACCACCCACTTTGTTTCTTTTACTAAGGATTGTTTGGCTATTCACAGTTGTTTTTGTTTCCATATGAATTTCTTTTATTGTCATTTCCAAGTCTGGATATTGTGTTGAAACTGTATACTGCCTTTGGTAAGATGAATATCTTAACAGTGTTCACATTCTTTCTATCTGTGAGCATGGAATACTTTTCCATTTGTTTGTGTCTTCTTGGATTCCTTTGAGGAGTGTTTTATAGTTTTCATTGTAAAGGTCTTTCACTTCTCTGGATAGGAGGATACTGAGGTACTTAATTTTTTGTGGCTAATGTGAATGGGAGTGTGCTTTTTATTTGGTTCTCTGCCTAGTTATTGTTGGTGTATGCGAATGCAATTCTTTTTGCACATTTATTTTGTACTTTGAGACTTTGCCATAGCCCTTTATCAGTGTAAGGAGGTTTTTTGACAGATTCTCTTGGATTTTTGAGATATAGGATCATATTATAAAGTATCACACCTTCCCCAAACATTATCTAACCTGAATAAATAGCTTAATTGAAACAGATATTCACATTATCATGAATACCCAATGGAAATTCTTGTCTTCCTACTGTGAATGAGAAAGACTTTATTAGAATCCTTTGGAAGATTGTCCCTCAGACTCAGAGGCACACATGTTTATGCTAGAAGTAAATCTGTGACCAGGGAAGAAGAAGGAAGTACCATGATGGGCTTAAACTCATCAACATTCATCTCTGGGAACTGTAGAGGGAACCCAATGCTATATGAAGGAAGCCATAGACTCAACTGTTTTGCAAAGAAGAATGGAAAGTTGATTGCTGTTGGGAAGTAAATACAGACTTCAGACAGTATTTAAGTGAATGGAGCTATAAGCAGCAAGCACATTTTGGGAACTGAAATTAATTGAATGTAACTTTGTCACAGAGATGGGGCATAGCGTGACAAGGCAGAGTATCACATTTATTCTACAGAGGACGGTGAACTAGAGATGACATGGTGAAACTTGGGCAAAGATGGCTGTGACTTTGAAGGCAAGCAGACCAACAAGAGAATATTAAGAAGTTCAGGTGAGGGAGTATGAAAGACTGCTGCAAGTACTGACAATATATGTGTAGATAAGAATATTGGGTTCCAGAGATCCTTCAGATATATAATTAGTAGAATTCAGTCACCAATTACATGGTGGGATTGTGTGGTTGAGTCAAGACCAGCATCAAGTACCATTCAGTTCCCAATATTTTAATTCTTATACATTAAAACTGTACAACAAGAGAGGTAAAAACAAAATGCTCCCATGCAGAACTGAAAAAATGCTGACTTAATTAAGTGAAGTAGTTTCAGAGATGGTAATGGATAAATGCATTTCAAGTGTATGTCATAAATAAGTCACACATTTCTAAAATTCACCACATAGGGCTATAATTTTAAGATATTCTTATAAAACTATTGTTAATTATCGGTTGAACATCCTCATTTTAATGTCCTAGAAATATTTTACTTACTCTCCCCTTAAAAAACAAAAAAACAAAAAACTCTGATCCACTTGAAAACTTTTTTAAAAAGTTAAAAAAAAATATGCATTCCAGTTAAAATTTTGGATGTCATTATTTTCTCTTTTTTTAAAAAATGTTTATTCTAAGCCAATATGAGTGACCATGGCCCAGGGACAACACAAACCCAAGAAACCATTAGTAAGTAGTCCTGAAGTGGTTGGCTTACAGTTTGGTTTTATACAATTCATGGCAGCAGGAGTTACAGGCAAAGACATAAATCGATATATAGAAGGCATACATTGGTTCAACCCACAAAGGCAGAACATCTATAAGCACAGACTTATAAGTTATAATTGGATTCAGTGATTCTCACCTTGGAGTCAACAGAAAAGAATGCCTAAGTTAAGGATGCTTTGTCAGTCAGTCACAATAAAACAACTTGTTTAACAAGATTGAGGGACCACAGGCATGACTTAACCCTGGCATGGTCTCAGGTCTTGTTTGTGATTCAGTATCCTATTGACACAAAGAATCTGTTTTGTCAATCTTATGGTCTTGGTTTCAACAACATTAGTGCTGCTAAGTTGTCATGTCTAAACTCCAAAAAAGGAGGGGGTATAAAGAAGGCGTGTCTGATTTTCCTTTCTATTATGGCCAAGAACTCTTGAACAATTATTATAATACTATAAGAAATGGATTGGCAGTAGTGGGAAACTGCCGGGGGGGTGGAGGGTGGGATTGGCAGCTGAGGGAAACTGCTAGGAGAGGGAGGGACACACCTCACCATCAAGGGTACCAGCATAATGGTTGTATACCTAACTCTGAATTGTACCTCACATCTTTAAAATAAAAAAGGATGTCATTATTTTCAAGGTTGATTTGCATTAATAATAATTATTTTCTCAGAAAGCACTAAAGATTGAATCCCATTTTCTTTGTGATTAGTTGTTTTTACATTTTTTTCAGAAATAATGTGATAAGCAAGATCATTTGTGTTGTTTATTGGGGGACCTATGGGGTCTTTAGAGAGTCTGGTTCCTGTTCTGGGAATAGCCTCATACTTGGAACTCAGCTGGCTCTGGCAAGGGATAATAAAGCTGTGTTCTATTTCTTTGTTACCGAGCTTTCTCTGTGTAAAAGCAAAGTGATCTGTTCAAGTATCAGACTCATGACCTTTGACTTACTGGCAGCAAACTCTCACCAACTGGCCTAACAGCTGAAAGCAGAATGGAAGAATTCCCCCATAAATGTCTGCTTGAGAGTTTGATCCAACAGAAAATACACTCTGGCCTCCAAAGTTGAAACACACTCCCTCTGAGAGATCAATTAAGTCACAATAACTGTTTTTTGTGAAAATTTGCCTTGCTCAATCTCAGAAATAAAAATCTCTTCCAGAGTTAAACAAGGCGGCTAAACAAGATCTACAAGTGGAAACCAAGTCATTTATCAGGAAGCTGAGTTCTTTTAAGGTTCTTTAACTCACATATTGCTATGTCCTTTTCTTCCTATTGAAGTGTTAAAGGGGAGAGCCCCCTTTCATCAATGATTTGCTGACTCTTCTAAAAAGTTCAGTTACTATGTAAACATGGCAATTATTTAGATTACCAAAACAGATTTTCAGACCAAATTCACTGATTTAGTAGTACTCGGGGATTAGTGAGAGTGGGTATTTTGCAGAGAAGTCAGACTTGGTTATCAACTCCGGTTTTTACATCCTTCTCTTCACTACTCATAAACAACAGCACATTTCTAAAAAAAAAGTTTTACCTAATTATTTCCTGAGAACTCATCTGTCTAAGAGATTAAACAGTAATATCTTAAACAATAGCTAAAATGGAGCAAAAGATACTGTATTAAATAATGAAATGTAATTGTTTCTACATTCTTGTTTTCAAAGTTTGTTAGAAATTGAATCCTAGAGACCAAGACAATAACTTAGTTGTTACCCCATAAGTTTGTTGTCACCATGTACATTATGTATCAAATAGCTGTTCAACTTGCTGAGAAACTGAAGTGACAAAAGAGAACCCTTTATGCCTTTATCTTTAAAAACATTTTGAAATAATTTTTTTTCTTTGAAATAGAGGTCTAAATTGTGTCAATTTATTAGCAACATCTGGTTTTGTATGTTCTATATTAATTACCTTGACTTTTTCCAATCCAGTTTAACCCATTTCCCTACCTTTGGATTAGGCTGTGTTTGATTATTAAGCTAATGGTGATAATACTACATGTGTTCATCTTAAATTTTACCACCCAATGTGCAACAAAACATTCAGTGAATGAAACCAAAGTCCTGATTTCCATGGCTTTGCTGGCTTTTTGTTCTACGATAAGGGAAAACTTTTCTACTAGGACAATAAAAAAAGAAGCTTAGAAAGTCTGCGTAAATACATAACTTTAAAAAATACAATTTTTCATTTTACAATAACATAAATAGTTTACAAAATAGAAAAATGTGCAAACATTATTTGGGATCTACAACATTGTTAACTTTCTATACTTGGTCTGTTTCGATAGCACTATTTTAAGATTGTTCCTATTTTGCCATCATTAGACTTTAGCCTACAAAAATTTTTTTTTAATTCTCTTAAAAAAAAAAAGTCTGATTCTGACTTTAGAATAATAGGTTTTGCGTATAAACCCAGATGTTAAGGGGCACAGAATCTGTACTATTGCTTTAAAATCTATAAAATTTCAATATAATTTTAGGAAAACACATAGAACAACAGACATATGTGATCATGGTTTGGTGTCAGAGTTTAAAGCCAGACTCTGTCATTGATTCATTGAGGGAGATCACTTAAACTCCCTGAACCTTGTTTCTCCATTTATAAGTGAAAAAGTAATTCTTGCATTAAAATATCATTGATGTAGAAGGATTTTAAATAAGATTATGTAAAAGGAAGTAGGAAGGATTTTAAATAAAATTATGTAAAAATTTTCAGAATACTTGGCACCTGTTAACAAATGGTAATTATTTGTATGCACTACTCTATACAGGGATATTTTTAAAGCTATAGCCTGTCCTGATCTAATGTTTAGGTAGCTGGATTTTCTAAGGGAAAGTTATGTGGTTGTTTAGTCTTTAGGACTGCAGATCTAGGAATTAGAAAAAGAAATATTATTTAGGACTGCATTTATATAAAAGCCAAGAGGATCTGAAGAACTTAGGTTTGCTGAAGAAGACTTCTCAAATCCACTGTCTTCAAGTGCTGTTTCTAGAGAGAGAAATGCTCAGTTTTAGGGAGTTAGAAATTCACAAAAAGCTTGAAGTTGCAGGTGATCACCATATTTTGAAAAGATGGCAGCCTTCTTGGAGAATAAGCTTGCAGTGTGGTTGTTAAAGGCTAAGAATAAAGATGCTTGGAAATTCCCAAGAAGGTTTTTAACAATATCTACAGTCAATACACATTAGAGCTGTGTATATATAAAGAAAGATATTTTTCTAAAAATCAAATCAAAATCAGTTAGTCAACTACGCTTTCTCCTTGAAGTGGGAACCTCATTTTATTGCAAGAGGAGAACTTAGTATCAAAAATTTATTTCATTTTTGGAAAGGAATTAATTTTTGTTACTTGCAAGAACATAGCCTCATCTCTCAAACATAATACTGAGTAAAATAAGCCAAACAAAAAATAATATATACTCTACCTGTACAACACCATTTATATAAGGTCAAGAACCAGTCACTAGTGGTCATCTTTGTGGGGAGGAATTTGTTGAGTGGGAAGATGAGATAGGAGCCTTATGGGAAGTGAGAGTGTGGTGGGTGTATACCTAAGTAAAAATTCATCCAGCTGGAGGCATAGGATCTGTACATTTCAGTTTGTGGATGTTATGTTTCTAAACATTTTAAAAATAAATGTCAGTGTTTGGAGCATCTTCTAAAATTTGATATAGTTTCTACATTTTTGTGGCTACAAAATGATTTCTTATCTCCATTATATTTTCCAAGTTTATAAGTGTGATTTCTTCATGGAATTCCAAGAAAAATAGTTGAGATGCCTGAGAAAATGAACTCATAGGAGTATATGGACACCGATTTATTTGTAAGATATTTTCGTATGAAGATAGATTTTATACCACTTTTCATTAACTATCTTGGATCTATAATTTTTTTTATCTAAAGGGATTCACTTATTGACAAGAATAGCTTACTCTGTGACCATGAAGATAGGTAGAAAAAATACTGGTATTTACATTTTACTCTAGAGCAGGAGTCCCCAGTACCCAACCACAGACCCTACTGCATCCGTGACCTGTTAGAAACCAGCTGCACTACAAGAGGTGACAAGCAGAGGTCCACTTCATGTCAGATGAGCAATGGCATTAGATTCATATAGAAGTGGGAACCTATTATGAACTGTACATGTAAGGGATCAAGGTTCCATGTTCCTTATGAGAATCTAATGCTTGATGAACTCTCCCCATCACTCTGTCCATGGAAAAACCGTCTTTCACAAAACCAGTCCCTGATCCCAAAAAAGTTGGGAGCCACTGCTCTAGAGCAGTTCTGTCTATTAAAGCTGTCACTGATGATAAGAAACATTCTATTTCCATGTTGACCAATATTGAAGCTACTAGCTGCATTTGGCTAATAAGTACTTGACATATAGATAGTATGACTAAAATACTTCATTTTAAATCATATTTAACTTTAGTTTAATTTAGATAGCCATATATGGCTAGCATTCATCATGTTAGACAGAACTCTGCTAGAACTTAAAAAAGTACTTGCATGCCAGCTACAACACCACATATCACCTCACAACTGTAGTCCCAGCTTCTTAGGAGGCTGAGGGGAGAAAATCACTTGAACCTGAGAGTTTGAAACCAGCCTTGACAACGTACTGAGACTCTCATCTACTTAAAAAAAAATACTTTTACATGTTTTCTCATTTTTGACATAGATCACACCTGTGCATATAATTTCTATTTTGCAAATGTTGAAATTAAAACTAGAGGTGGCGAAGGGACAAGATCATACAGGCATTGAGTGGCATAATTGGAACTGCAATTTATTTTGCCATATACCTCACAATTTCTCAGGTTACCCATGGTCTGTAGGGTCTTCTTTCCTGTCACTGAGTTACCTTAATAATAAGAGTGCACTAAAAATAATCAAAACCCTGTACTTCCTTTATGGACTTTCACACATTGCTCATTTATCAGTGTCAAAAAACAGATTGCTGGTATTTAACCTTCATTTTTGAGGAGGACCCCAAAACAACTGGAATTTGTTTTTGGAGTGTGGACCCTAGTAGTACAAACTTCCCCTGCAAGGTAAGTGTTCTAGGAAATCATCACATCAGAGTACCAGCTAGCATTGTTGTGAAAGGCTGTGAGAGGCTTCAGTGATTTTTTTTTTTTTTTTGAGGGAGAGGGATTCTTTCAACAAGTTTGCCCGTTTTGTGATGAGTGATTTTCAAGTGCACTTGCCCACACTGCGCTGAGTGTTCAGCAGTTTTTGACCAAAAATGGCATGACCACCTCCCGATTCACTTGATCTCACCCTGAGTGGCGTTTTCTTGTTTCTATAGATGAAAAAATTTCTAAAAGGAAAACAATTTGCGGGTTTAGAATAGGTGAAACAAAAAAATGGCACAAGCACTAAATGGCGTCAAAATTGACAAGTTCAAAAACTTTTGAATAATGGGAAAAGCATCTTGATAGGTGTATTGCATCAAACAAAAAGTACTTTGAAGGTGACTGAAGTTTAAACATGTAAGAATAAATATACAATGTTTTAAAAATAAATTCTGTTTTGTTTTGGTCCCCTCTCATATAAAGTACATAAGTGACTAAATACACAATTACAGTTCCCTGTGGTAAGGCTAAATAGGATTTGTTCTCTGAGATTATCAGGTGGTAAATCAGATATAAGCGATCCTATAGTCATAACACTGTCCCCCTAAAATCCATTATTTAGTTTAAACTTCCTTGGAATATTTCTGCCCCTCTTGTGAGTACTTGGCTTAGGCGTGAAGACATTTCTCAAATACCTGTCCATGAGGTCTTTCCTTATTCACTAAAAAACTGATCTCGCTGTAATATTTTTTATACCTCTTTCAAAATTTTGTTTCATTGTATTTTATATAATTTTAAATCCAAATAGATGTATTTTTTTTCTCCCCTCTGAGTGATGTGATATTTTATGGTAGGGATAAAATTCTTGTTTGTTTTTTGTGCTTTACTTCATAGGACATTGTACATAGAGGAAGTTGGTAAATCTCTGTGGAAATTAGTTGATTTCCATAGTGATTATTTTAGTAAAGATATGCATAATAAAAGAAACATATTTATGATATATAGCTTCTTTAGAGTAGCATTGTGATCATTTAGGAAAGCTATTTTAAGTTTGTGTAGTAAATGTATCTCTAACTTTTCAAGTCATGCCTTCTCAATTAACTCAATTATTCTATTCTTAGTTCAAGGCTGTCTTGAAAAAGGATAGTTTTAGAGCAAAAACATCCTTTACTAGGTACACGTGTAACTTTATTTTTGTTATTATAATAATTAAAAACTAGGTACATTTTTCAAACTTATGTATTTGCCATTAAAATTGTATTGTCATGGATTTTTACTTAACTGATTTTACTCGCTGAATGTCATTATGTTCTGTAAGAAATTACTGTCATCAAATACTTTTGAAATAAGACAAATTTGTATGCCATATGAAAGAATGGTGTTGATTCCATTTTAATTTTCTTAGCACTGTAAAATGAAATGTGGTTCCGGCAAATTATATAACTCATTTTAACAGTAGTTGAAAACATCAGATGCAATATTACATAAAAGAAAAAATGCACCGGGCTCGATGGCTCATCCCGCATCTTTGGGAGGCTGAGGTGAGTGGATTGACTGAGCCCGCGGGTTCGAGACCCACCTGGGCAACTTGGCGAGACCTCATCTCTACAATAAATCAAAAATTAGCCCGGCGTGGTAGCGCGCCTGTAGTTCCAGTGACTCGGAAGGCTGAGGCGGAAAGATCACCGGAGCCCAGCAGGTTGAGGCTGCGGTGGCCGGGAGCGGCCACTGCACTCCAGTCTGGGACACAGTGAGACTCCAACTCAAAAAAAACAAAAAAAACAAAAAAGAGAGAGAGAGAAGAAAAAAGGCAATACTTTGTCATATCATAACTCCAAATGCTTTTATAGCTCTTAGAATGAATCCTAACCCTCTCTATGACTCACAAGCTTTTTATTATTCAGACGTGGCTCAAATCATGTTTCACACCTCCTTTTTGTCAATAGTTAAGAAACATTAAAGTTCTTTTCCACCATATGAATGACCTTGTCAATTGTATAACTATGAAAGTCAATTGACCAAGACTAAAATTTAGTAGTAATAGTTTGGAGAAACTTCTATTCAGTGCTAAGAAAATTAAAATGAATAGAAAGAAATTTTCCAATTTGATCAGAATACATAAATACTCAGTTCTAACAATGTTAAGAAAATTAAAATGAATAGAAAGTACTTTTCCAATTCAATCAGAATACTTAAATACTCAGTTAAGATATTACAAAATTCTGCTTCAATATGTCTTGCTTTCTGTTTCATTCTTGTCCTGATGATCCTAAGCTTATATTTCACTTTCTCCTGTGATGGAAACCACTTTTTAATGATATAGCTCTAATTCCAAATGAAATTTGCCTGTTAGGATAGCTTCCTTGATTAGAGAGAAAGCTTTTATCACATGTTTAAACTTCTTGTTTTAAGTTAGTCATTCAGAACAAGCTTACCTCTCATTAATTGTGAATTTTGTGATTAAAAACTTTAAAATATTTAAACTTTAAAAGATACTTTATTCAAGTCCCCCCCCCAAAAAAGAAATAGTGGAACATTCTATTTCATTTTACTTTCTACACTTTCCTTTGTCAAGATATCTACTCAAGTTTGGAATTTTATAAGACTTTTGATGTCAACTCATATTACCAACCACTTTTTCTTTTGCTTTATTCAGCTGGGCTCCTTGTCAACTGGAGCTCCTGACAACTGTGAAAACACATTTTTGGTGCCTTTGAGTAAATTGAGGAGGAGGTAGGTTAATTTTGCTTTCTAGTTTTGGTATTATAAGTCATCCTCAATACATCAGTACTCTTGGGATTCATGCATTGCTTTTTATTTCCATGTAGGCCTGTGCTTTTCCTTTTACATTTTCTTTAATATGAACTTTTTTATGTAATAAGAGAGATGAACTTTATTTCTAAGTTAAACAAAGTGACATCATCAATAACAGTGACTGAACACAGGAGTTTTTTCCATGCTCACCTGATAGTCTTCCAAAAGTTATGCAAGGGTTTGTCATTTGAACATTTTTCATGAAAACATAAGATGTTTATATTTTACTTGGGGATAGAAAGACATTTCTATTTTAAATAAGATAACGTCTTCTCAAATTTAAATAAGTTTAGTAAGGTTTTAAAATGAGTTCATTTTTAAAATAACACTGATGGTGGGAATGGCATAACTAGATTGTATGACAATTGGTATCAGTATATAGAGAACAGAGCGAGGAGGATTTTCCTTCGTTTGATTTTCTGAAGATGGTCTATTAAACAATGAGAGGATTAATCGGAACAAAATTTTTTATCCATGCTAGCTAGGGAAAATCACCTGAGTATATTGGTATTAGAACCTAAAACATAAACACACACATCCCAAAATTTTAAAAAAGAAAAGTAAATGCAACCTCATAACCAGCAAAATAAAAACTTAAACGTAGATCCTATTGTATTATTTCTATAAAAGTGGTAATTTCCCATGTGAGAGGAGCTGAGTAATTCATACCCCATAGAGAATTCCTTGTTAAAAACACATATTTTTATGTACATGTGCTGCACTGGCACAGCACCAAGGAACGAATGAATTACTGCTCCTGGCTTCCACACAAGCACCACTGCTGCCAAGACTGCTGCTTCTATCTCCTGAATTCCACCAATCTTAGATACCTTGATACCTTTGTTCTTTTTTGGACCAAGAGTTCCTGGAGGATGCTCTTTAAATATCAGAACTCTATAATTACCAAAGAAAGGAGAAGAGTATCAGCAAGATGAAAAAGAAAATTAAAAAAAAGAAAATTAAATGTAACCTCATAACCAGCAAAATAAAAACTTAAGTGCAAATTGAGGTCACAGTAAAATTATTACAAACTTTAATTATTTGTCCACCATACCTTGATAACCTCATCACCTCTCTTCCAAGCATCCTCCTTTAATGCTTTTCCATCTGCAGTTATGAGTTCTGAAGTCACATGATGAAGATATTTCACCATTGCTGTGATAATGTCACCTCCTAAAAGAGTGATTGCCTTCCCAGATTTTATTTTGCTGGTGCTCCAAAGTTTGCAAATTACACAAGGTGACATGGCTAGGCATTATGTTTTACACTGTGATAACACAGTCCAGACTTCCCAGACTGTCTTCTACAGACATCTATAAACAGGGTATTGGAGGAGTCATATTGAAACAACTCCTCCTTTCCTTTTGCCTTAAAATTGGACA
This sequence comes from Carlito syrichta, assembly GCF_000164805.1. Lineage (NCBI taxonomy): Eukaryota > Metazoa > Chordata > Mammalia > Primates > Tarsiidae > Carlito > Carlito syrichta. The sequence goes on along the minus strand of NW_007249792.1, from coordinate 610,950 downwards.
CATGCATCCAACTCTAGCTCTGCTCAGAATGGGCAGTTCTATTGACTTGGCATCTCCTCGGTCTCTTGGGTATTTACGTATATAGTGCACTTCAGTTTGTTTCTTGTTTTTAATGATGAATAATGCAGTCTTGGCATTTTTAAAAATCATATTTTTCTCTCCTGCTAGATGCTTGGTGCTGTGCAAGGCCCAATATTCCTGGTGGGTGTTTATTTTCTCACAACATCTGGACTGAGAAATCCATTTTTGCTTCTGGGCCTTCATTGCTAAGTTGAACTCAACTATTTACCATCCCTTGAGAATATTTGAGCATTTAGCAAAAGGCATGTTCCCTCCTTACACAGTTACCCATTGCACATGCTTCTCTGTTGCTCTTAGCTTTCCTATGACTCACCATATACTTGGCAGCCGTGTCAGTACCTGTGACTTCTTGAGGACTCTCACTGTTTGTAAACACCAATAAAAGCTGGGGATACCCTAAATTTCCTCTGCTTATGTCCAGTCCAACACTCTGTTCTCTGGCTTGTTTGTGCTCATTTCAATACAGGAGGGAAGAAGCAAAAAGTCCCATCTGGTTCCACATTCAAGTCAAGTTCTCCAGTCTAGTTTTACCCCCGCTAGAGTTAGGACATTGATTCTCATCTTACTCACAGTGTCTATTTCTCAATTGGTTTAGAATCTGGAATTGGTGAGAAAGAAGGATCTCTAAACTGCAACACATTCGATTTGTGAGATTAATGTTCTCTCTCTCTCAGTCTTTCTTTTCTCTTCTATAATGCCCTCACCCTATTCTTATTTCATTTCTAAGTAAAATTCTTTTTTTGTCTTATCCCTAACTGTGCTATTAGAGTCTCCCTTTTACTTTAAATGGTTTATCAGTGTATTTTGTTAAATATACAAAAGTCGCTCTTTGAAAGAAAATTTTAATTCAGCTGTGATGATTTTCCCTTTACACTGTTAATAGATCTTGATCATATACATTTACTCAAAGCATAGTCTTTTAAGTATCATTCTTTCATTCCTTGATTCCCATGAAAGACTAAGTTATCATCCAATATAATTAGAAAAAAAGTTTTGTGAGATATATAGTACTTCTGCTTTTTGTTCTCCCAGTGTTGTTTATACATTCTGGAAGAAAACAAACAAGCAAACCAAAACAACAAAACAGAACAACTCTCTCATTTTTCACATTTCAGCCTCAGCTTGTTATTTGGGAAAGATTCAGTAGTGGATTAGCATCTGCCCTTACCTCCAACTCACATTAGTTCTTCCCCATGGGAGGAAAAATGACTTATTTAATCTGCAAAACTAGGAAGAGTTTCTGGGAAGCTGTATCTCAGCCTGCATGAGATTTTTCTCTTAGAACCAACTAACCCACAGGTCACCCTTCTTTATGCTGCTTCCAGGAAGTAATCTCCCCAAGGCAGCCCTGCCCCTGTTGCGGAGAGGTCACCTTGTCCAGTTCCTTGATCTACAAATATGTTCTTTAGTTCAATTCAGGGAGAAAAAAGCAGAATGACCCATGGCCCGTCTGGTTCCAAATTCAAGTCATATTTACCAATCCAGCCTTCCCTCCAATTAAGTTGATATTTTACTCCATATATAACTCCTGTATCCATTTTTGAATTAGTGCAGAATCGAAATGGGAGGATAACAAGAAGTGGGGCAATCTCAAACTAGAACACATTATTTTTGTAGGGTTGATATTCTCTGTATGCGACATCGTGAAAAAGCATATTTTAAAATCCATTTGTATTGAGTGAATTCTTTGTTAATTAGATAAAGAACTGAAAATTGACACCTAGTCTTTCTATATATGGTTACAGTGTAGTTCTTACTGAGTCATAATTGACCAGAAGTGACTAAGAGTATATTGAAAGTATTAAATTTAACAATGTGGACTGAATTGTTCCTCCCCCCAAAGAAAATGTGTATGTTGAAGTCGCCCAAATATGATGGTATTTGGTGGTGGAGCCTTTGGGAGATAGGATTAGATAAGGTCATGAAGGTGGGCTCTCTGATGGGATTAGTGCCCTAATAAAATATGATACCAGAATGCTTGCTCTTTATTTTCTCTTAGCCATATGGGGCCCTCACCAGAACCAGATCATGCTGGCACCCTGATCTGGGAATTATTGCCTCCAAAACTGTGAGAAAATAATTGTCTGTTTATGTTACCCAGTCAGTGATGTTTTGTTATGGCAGCCTGAGCTAAGACATTTAGTTATTTAAATTATATAAGCAGAAGAATATCTAGGGAGCCAGGACCCTGGAGCTTTTGAGATGTAATCAAGCAAGTGATTTGTTTTATACTTCCTGAAGAAATTTGAATTTTTACCTGTATAACCCCCACTCTACACACACAAACAAAACCTACAGATGTTTTCCAGTAGTAGGAGGAGGTGATTTGGTTATAGTTTAAAGGACAATAACTGATGGTGGTAAGAAGGACAAAAAAGGTTATGGAGGGTGTGTACAGAGGTGTGAAAGATGGTCAAATTAGTGACGGTTTCAAGAGTTCAGTAGTGATCTGGGGGTGAAATATAAGAAGAAAAGTGAAGATAGAAAAAAAGTCAGATCCTAAAGTCATTTCTGATGTCATATCAACAGAATTTATTTAAGAATTAAATACAGGCCTTTGCTTTCCTAAGCTATGGTCTGGTCATTTGTACTCTGAGTTATGGTCACTGCCATGTTTCCCTAAGCTTTGCCCCTCTCCCCTAACTTGGGGAGGTAAATCTCTCTCTCTCTCTCTAATTTACTTTCTAAATAAACTGTATTTTCTAATCTTAAAAAAAGAATTAAATACATATCATCAATAAGAATTTAAAATAGTTCAGTTCTTGGAGGCGAATGTCCAACTTAAACTATATTGGAGCTAATAATCTCAAGGAAAATAGACAATCAGAACCATGGATGGCCCATGTCTGTGTCTGAGTATCATTTGAGATTTTTTTCATGTCCCCCAGGGTTAGAGGACGCTAGAAGTATCTGTAGTAGGATTCTCTTTCATGTAATTTATCATTCCTATGGTACATGCATTTTTTTAATACGAGGGGGAGCCCCCAAAATGGAATTGTTTTTTGAAGGGCAGACCCTCATAGTGCAGGCTTCCCTTGCTAGGTAAGTGTTCTGGGAACCCATAGCATCAATGTACCTGCTACTGTAATTGTGAGAGGCTATATTTGGCTTCACTGAGTTTTTTTTGAGATTCTTTCAACGTATTTGCCCATTTCATGATGTGTGATTTGCGAGTGCATCTGCCCACTCATGCACCTGCCCACTCATGTACCTGCCCATAGTATGTTTTCTTAACTGTAGTAGGTATACTATAGAATTGAGAAAAGCTCACCTTACTTTTCTTCCATTTTTTATTTTTTGGGAGCGTGCTGAGTGTTTAGCATTTTTTGGATAAAAAACAGCTGACTACCATGCTCCACCCTCCCTATTCACCCAGTTGTACCCCAAGCCACTTTGTTTTTGTTTTCTTGGATGAAAAAGTCCTCAAAGGGAAGAGGTGAAACAAAAAACGGCAGAAGCACTAAAAAGCATCAAAGTTGACATGACAAAAAACTGTTTTGAGCACTGGGAAAAGCATCTCAATAGACATATTACATCAAATGGAGAGTACATTGAAGGTGACTGAAGTTTAAACATGTAAGAGTAAATACACAATTTGTATAAATAAATTCTGGATTTTTTCCTCCCCCCCTCATATAATATGTTTTCTTAAATTTAGTAGGTATACTATAGAGCTGAGAAAAGCTTGCCTTACTGTTTGTCTTCCATTTTTTAATTTTTGGGGAGCATAGTATTAAATGCAAAATCTTCAGATATTGTTGTATGAATAAAAATGGCATGCCAGATGATATCCATTCATAATGTACAATATCACATTTAATCCTTACATTATTATTACTAATTTGCCTGTTCATTCCTAGGACTTAGCCTTGAACTAAGAATATGACAGATGTTCAACAAGTGTTTCTTGAAGTGAAAACAGATTTTCCTGGCTTCATAGTTCTCATTTGCAAATAGTGAGTGGTGAGATGCATGATCTCTAAGACCCTTCCAAGCTCTGGAAGTTCTATAACTAAGCACAGGGCAGGGTTGATTGAGTCTGATCAGGTCTCAGAAGATAAAATTCAATTTCCAACCAATATAAAAAAGGGATTCTAGAAAAGAAAATATTTAATATGAGTGTAAGTTTAACATATTTTTATTATCACCATTAATATTTTTACTATAAGCACTAAATTTTTCTATACAGTTTCATAAGGAGGCAACATAGTGCTATTATCATCAAGAGAATAAGAAAGACCTAAACATTTTCTTTTTCAACAATACAGCATAGATTACATTTATTTGTACTTAATACCTAGATTATAAATGCCAGAAAAAGACAATGTGTTTTATATTATCAGTAAAAAACCTTCCATAAGCACCAATTCTCTGCAACTATGTAGGCTCTTAAAGAAGACTCAATCCCTGTTATTGAGGCATACAATCTAATTAGGGAGATGAGACATGAGTACATAAAACATTACAGTACATCTTGAAGTAAATGTTTTTGGATGCTAGGGTAGAGATCAGGCTGTTCTAGGACTGGAGGACAAGCTCAGGTACTCTGACATAACAAAAAACTAGAAGGCCCACTTCTTTGAATACCTGCCATCTGCGTACAACAGGCCAGGGCATTAAAGCACAAATTGGAAAACTCACTGAAATAAAAGGTTTCTCTGAGTGTGCAAATATTTTTAAATGAACTCCACTAAAGTTTAAAGATGGCATAGTAGGCTGGAATACTTTCCAGAGCTAAACTCCATTTGCTTCTTCAAATGGTATCAAATATAACTTACATTTTCTATTTAAGAGTTTTTCAGCCGGGCTTGGTGGCTCAGCCTGTAGTCCTGCGCCTTTGGGAGGCTGAGGTGAGTGGATTGCCTGAGCCCGCGGGTTCGAGACCCGCCTGGGCAACTTGGCGAGACCTCATCTCTACAATAAATCAAAAAATTAGCCGGGCGTGGTAGTGCGCGCCTGTAGTTCCAGCTACTGGAAGGCTGAGGCAGAAGGATTGCCGGAGCCCAGCAGGTCGAGGCTGCGATGGCCGGGAGAGGCCACTGCACGCCAGTCTGGGCGACAGAGTGAGACTCCAACTCAAAAAAAAAAAAAAAAAGGGGGTTTTCAAGGATTTCATGCATGACTTCCCCATTGCCCTTCAACAACATACTCTACTTAATGTGAAACCTAAAAACATTGCATTTGAAATCAAGAAAACTGTTACACTTTCTTATCGGTATCAAACCTGTTAAAGTGAAATAAATCCATAATTAAATTGGCAAGCATACAAAATTATAGAAAATATTTCTGTTGTCATTATGAGCTCTTCTCTTTGGAACTTTTAAAAATCGCATTGCTCACATAAGATATACATTCTACAAAAAATGCCCAGGCAACTATTTTCTTTTTTCTTTTCCTTTCTAGATTCAAACCTATGTGTGCAGGTTTGTTACATAGGCCTACTGTATAATGGTGAGACTTTGGATTCTATAGAGTGCATCACCCAGGTGGGTATGTGACCCAGTGGGTGGTGTTTCTGCCTTACCTCCTTTCTCTTTCCCTTCTTTAGGCATGCCAGTATCTGTTGTTCCCATTATCATGGTGTGTATATTCAGTCTTTAGCTTCCACTTACAAGTGAGAAAATGTAGTATTCAGATTTCTGTTTCTGTGATAATTCATTTAGAATGATGGTCTTCAGATGCATCCATGTTGCTGCAGAGGGCATGAGTTTGTCCTTTTTTATAGCTGCATAGTACGTTATGGTGTATATGTACCACATTTTCCTTATCCAGTACACTATTGATGAGCATCAAGGTTAGTTCCAAGTTTTGCTATTGTAGATAGTGCTGTGATAAACATACCAATGCAGGCCTCTTTTTGATAAAGTGATTTATACTTTTTTGAGTATATTACCAGTAGCAGGATTACTGAGTCAAATGGTAAATCTATTTTTTGGTCTTTGAAGAATCTCCAGACCGCTTTCCACAGGAGTTTAACTTGTTTACATTCCCATCAACATGTATATTCATTCCCTTTTGTTTACATTCCCATCAACAATGTATATTCATTCAAACAGAACTCCAACATCTGTTGTGTTTCGGTTTTTTAATTATAGCCATTCTGACTGGTGTGAGATGGTATCATATAGTGGTTTTGGTTTGCATTTTTCTGATGATTAGTGATATTGAACATTGTTTCATATGTTTGTTGATGACTTGTATATTTTCCTTCAAGAAGTGTCTGATCATTTCATTTACCCATATATTAATAGGGTTATTTGGTTTTTTCCCTGTCAATTTGTTTGAGATTTTACATATCTCGGGTATTAGTCCTTTGTCAGATGCATAGTTTGTGAATATTTTCTTTCATTCTGTAGGTTATCTGTTTTATTCTATTGATAATTTCTATTCCTGTGCAGGAGCTCTTTAGTTTGATCAGGTCCCACGTGTCAATTTTGGGTTTTTCTGAGTTTGCTTTTAAAGTCTTGGTCATAAATTCATTTCCTAGGCCAATGTCCAGAAGAGTGTTTCCTGGGTTTTCTTCTAGGATTTTTACAGTTTGAGGCCTTATGTTTAAGTCATTAACCCACCTTCAGTTAATTTTTGTATATGGTGAAAGACATTCAGCTTCCTTCTTTTGTATATGTTTAGCCAGTTTTCCCAGCACCATTTGTTAAATTGGCAGTCCTTTGCCCAGTGTTCCTTTTTGTTGATTTGCCAAAGATGAGATGATTGTAAGAGAGTGATGTTATTTCTGGGATCCCGATTCTGTTCATTGGTCTTTGTGTCTATTTTTGTACCAGTAATATGTTGTTTTGGTTGCTGTAAACTTATATTGAAGTTTGAAGTTTGGTAATATATCATCTCTGGCTTTGTTCTTTTTGCTTAGTATTGCTTTGACTATTCAGGCTTTTTTGCTTCCATATGAATTTAAATATTGTCTTTTCTAGATCTGTGAAAAACGATGCCGATAATTTCATAGGAATTGTGTTGAATCTGTAGGTGCTTTAGGCAGTATGAATATCTAATTTACTTTTTGCTTTTGTTTTTTATTTTTATTTTAGAGCTGTGGGGTACATGTAAGGATTTGCTACATAAGTAAAATACGTGCAGGTGAAGTTTGGGCTTTGGGGAACCCTCTTGTCCTTTGGGAGTGGACATTGTACCCAGTGGGTGGTTGTGTGCTGCTTATCCTCCTTCCCTCCCCGCCCCACTAGTAATGTCCAGCATCAGTTTTTCCTGTCTTTGTGCTCACATGCCCAATATCTACGACCTACCTATAAGTGAGAACATGTGGTATTCAGGGTTTTTTTGTTTCTGTGATTGTTTACTTAGAATGATGATCTCCAGCTACATCCATATTTCTGCAAAGGATATTCTTTTGTTCTTCTTTATGGCTGCATAGTATTTCAACATGCACAGTTACCACATTTTCTTTATCCAATTCACTTTAGATGGGCATCTTTGTTGACTCTATGTTTTTGCTCTTATGAATAGTGCTGCAGTGAACATACATATGCAGATGTCTTTTGGGTACTAAAATTTATGCTCCTCTGTGTACGTTCTCAGAAGTGGGATTGCTAGATTGTATGGTACCTCAAGTTTTAGTTCTTTGAGAAAATGCCACACTATTCTCCACAAAGATTGAACTACCTTACATTCCCAACAACAGTGTAGAAGTGTTCCCTTTTCTCTGCAGCCTCACTGACACCTGTTGTTTTTTTGACTTTTTAATGATGGCCATGGTGACTGGTATAAAGTAGTATCTCATTATAATTTTGATTTGCATTTCTCTGCTAAGTAGTGAAGCTACACACACACACACACACACACACACACACACACACACACACACACACACATATATATATTTGTTGACTCCTTGATTGTCTTTCTTTGAGAAGTGTCTGTGACGAGTACAGACATTTTAATAATATTGTGTCTTCCAATCCATGAGGATGGAATGTTTTTCCATTTGTTTGTGTCATCTTCAGTTACTTTAAGCAGTGTTTTGTGGTTCTCTTTGTTAAGGTCTTTACCTTCTTTGATTAGATGTACTTCAAGATATTTTTGTGAGTGTACTGATTATGAATAGGATTGTGTTCTTGATGTGGTTCTCAGTTTGGATGTTTTTAGTGTATGGAATAGAAATGCAACTAATGATTGAGCATTGATTTTGTAATCTAAGACTTTACTGAAGTCATTATCAAATATAGGAATGATTTGATAGAATCTTTAGGGTTTTCTAGATATAGACTCATATCACCTGAGAAGAGAGATAATTTAAATTCCTCTTTTCCTGTTTGGATACTTATTATTTCCTGCTCTGGCTAGGAATTCCAATTGTATGTTGAATAGGAGTTGTGAGAGTTGGTATTCTTATCTTGTCCCAGTTCTTCGGGGAAATGCTTCCAACTTGGGGGCAATGTTAATGATGTTGGCTACGGGTTTATCATAGATGGCTCTTACTGTTTTGAGGAATGCTCCTTTGATGCTAGGCAACTACCTTCTAAGTCAATTTATATTTAGACATGTTGTTCAATACAGGATAATTGAGGAAGATTTTCATATACCATTTTATAAATGTGTACTCTTTACAAAGTATTTTGTTCTTGATTGTGCAGGGTGTGTGTGTGTGTGTGTGTGTGCGTGTGTGTGTGTGTGTGTGTGTGTGTGTGCTGGTGATCATATTTGTCCTTATTACAGTGTTTGCTGGGTGAATTTTATCCCCGTGTGACTACTATTATACCCATGTAATTGCCAAAGTATTTATAAATAGCTATTATTTTCTTTACTAAAATTAACTGTTATTTTGATCTGAATGCCCATAAACTCATCTTACAGTGCAAGATTTCTGAGACTCCTTTGCAGCTTGGAGGGGAGACATGTTATTATTTGGGACAAATAGATGTACATGAAAGGTACTGGATAGAAAGTATATTAAAAGGAAAATATAACTAGTATATAGCCCTTAGACCTATTGCTTTTTCCCTTTTTTCTTCATATTTGAGAAGACTGATGCTTAGAAGTATTCACTAACATTTTTAGTTAACAAAATTACAAAGTGGTGGTTTATTTTATTTTATTTTATTATTTATTTATTTATTTATTTTTGAGTTGGAGTCTCACTCTGTCGGCCAGACTGGAGTGCAGTGGCACGCTCCTGGCCATCACAACCTTGACCTGCTGGGCTCTGGAGACCCTTCCACCTCAGTCTTCCAAGTAGCCAGAACTACAGGCATGCGCTACCATGCCCGGCTAATTTTTGATTTATTATAGAGATGAGGTCTTGCCAAGTTGCCCAGGTGGGTCTTGAACCAGCGGGCTCAGGCAATCCACTTGCCTCGGCCTCCCAAAGTGCTGGGATTACAGACTGAGCCACCGAGTCCAGCCAAGTGGTGGTTTTAAACCTCAGTCTGCTACTGGGCTTCAGAGCCCATAATTTCAAACTCTCATGATTCGATAAAAAAATTAAATAATGGGTACGATCACTGTGATTTAGTCAAGTTTTATAGTCATGTGCCTTGTGAGAGTCATTTAGGTGTCCAGGATTTGTGCTAAAGTTTAGTTATTATCACAGAAGACCATTTTTTTTATTTTAAAATCTAGAAATATTGCTGCTTATATTTGATGAATTTAAATAAAGCAACTATATGTGTGTATGAATATATACACACAGCATGCAGAAAAATTAAATCTATCAATTATCTTTAGAAGAATAAACCACACCTTATTTTATCATTGTTCTATAAAAAGCATATTTCAATAGTTATTTTTAAAGTATCTTCTTAAGCCTGTAAAAATTACCTAATTTGTGTAAAAGCGAGTAAAGATGTGAGTTTATCTGGACAGTAGGCTACATTTAAAGAAATAATGTCCTGCAAAAATTAAACTCCGTTAAGATCCAATTATTCACCAATATTCTGCCAGAATTCAATGATAGTAGAGTATATTTTTAATACAGAATAAGACTTTCGACTGGTCTCTGTGTCTCAGCCTGTAATCCTGCGCTTTCGGAGGCTGAGGTGAGTGGATTGCCTGAGCCCGCGGGTTAAGACCTGCCCGGGCAACTTGGCGAGACCTCATTTCTACAATAAATCAAAAAATTAGCCGGGCGTGGTAGTGCGTGCCTGTAGTTCCAGCTACTTGGAAGATTGAGGTGGAAGTATTGCCAGAGCCCAGCAGGGCAAGGCTGCAGTGGCCAGGAGCATGCCACTGCACTCCAGTCTGGGCGACGGGGTGAGACTCGAACTCAAAAAAAATAAAACAGAATAAGACTTTCACTTATTCTGTTAGTTGTTGTCTACCTTCACTATTGAATTTCAGAAATAGGATTCCCACAAAAGCCTCAATTAGTTGCTCTGTATTCCTGGTTTTCATCTTTCTGAAAACCAGGAAATGGTATTAATACACTGTTGTTAATTAATTAATACAATGGTATTAATACACTGTATGACTTTACCTGCACTGCCCGAATGTTAACAGGTTGGTTAGATTTTATGTTGTTGGTCATTAAAAAACAGAAATGATTAAACCTAGTCAAATGTGATGTTGCTCTGAGAGCTCACAAACTCAACAGAGTTCAAGCTGAAAACCCCGTGAAAGATTTTTCTGCCAAAACAGAATTTGGAGGAGTGTTCTGCATTCCTCAGCTTGTTATGGTGAAAGCACTGGCACAGGAAGTTCAAGCACAAGCAGAAACTTTGTGCAGATAAAGCTCGTTTTGGAAAAACTAAACAATTAGTAAAGAAAAACAATTTCACAGTGCCTTTTCCCTTAGAACAGCTCCCATGCTATGGCATGACATCCACGCAATAGTGAGTGCTCTAATTATATAGAAGGTCACTTATGCAAAAGAAAGGCTCAGAGTTCTAGTGGCAGGAGACAGAATCCCTCAGCACAACATTCCCTGCAACACAAAACAACTCTCATGGAACTGTTTTTGTTTCTTTGTTTGATTTCCTTTGTTGTGGATGATTCCCAAATCTCTATCTCATGTCCTCATCTACCCCCGAATTTCCAAATGTGCCCCGAACTCTCTCATCTGGTTGTTATCCTTTTGCCCTAATTCATCATGTCTGGAAACAAACCCATGATCTCTGCCTTCCACCTCTGATGGGCAACTCCCCCAGACTGCCTGCTTCTATTCAACATTGTTGTCCTGATTATTCTGGTTCAGAACCTTTTCATTTCTCCCATAATCAATCTGTTGTCTGTGTTCTTCTGTGTTCTTTATTTGCTGATGTCTCTCCCTTTAGACTTTCTTATTTATCCCAATCATCACTACAACAATAATAATAATGATTAATATTACTGTAGTCTGTTAACGACAATAACAACAACAAAAGTTTTTAAAACTGGTCTGTCTGCCCCTAACATGTTTTCTACCAATTCTTCCTGAGTAGATGCTTGGTTGATCTTCTTAAATACAAATCTGTTATTACATCACCTTTTTTTAAAAAAGTGAAAATTACTTGTAATCCCTCCTCCAATGACTGTGTTTATCAAACAAGGTCTAAACCCACAAGCAAGGCCTTATAGTCTATCACCATAATAAGCTTTTCATCTGGCTAGCCACTACACACCTACACATACATTCAGCTAACCTGAAATACTACCCAAATCTTGGGCATTAGTGTGTTATACAGTCTTTTACCTTGTAAACTTGCCAGTAATAACCTCCTCATAATCATTAATTATTTTCACATTTAAAAGCTAAATTCAGGAGTAATGTCATCTAAAATGATAGGTCTTATTGGTGGGTAACACACAATCATTCTCATAGTGACCTCCCAGGCCAGCATATTTCTCTATTTAGCCACCTGCTACCATGTCCAGAGACTCAAGCATATAACATCTGCCATTGAGCAAGGGGCATTCGAGTCCTCATTACCAGAAGCATTATCTATCCAATTTTAGCACCACAGGCCCATGCCCTGGTTATCATTTTAAGACTCGTGTTTCTATCTTTAATGCTATTTTCCCAAGGGCAGTTGACACAAACCATATCAGAACAGGTTATTTTAAAATATATCCTTCATTTTAAGAAATTCTAAACAGCAAATAGTCTATCTAAACATCTCCTACTTATTTCTATGCATCCAGAAAAAGAACCAGATTAATTTTTTTTAAAAATTTACTGTTAGATGGTAACTACTTACCAGATAACCTTAAGGGTTGGAGTTCCAAAAATTCTGATAGGATGTAACTAGCAATAAGACCTAATGTTTCAAGATAACTTAAGTATCTACAATAAATAAATTATTATTAGGATGGTTTTTTTGTCAGAAGAAAAAAGACATTTTCAAACTAAGTTGTTTATTTTTTAATTCTAGGGAACACTGTCATATTTAACTTTTGTCTAGATTCACCTAGCAATTCCACAAGAGAAAAAGCATACATTGAGGCATAGATTACCTAGCCACAGTGATCACACTATTAAATTTTCAATATTCCACAAAAAAGTTAGGTGTGACTGAAAAACTGCAACAAAGGCAGAAAGCTTTGCACTCCACATTAATAGATCAATTAAGTAATTTATTAAAATATTTATGGACAGCAGCTCATATAAAGTAGTAGATACTTAAGTGCAGTGGTCCTCAATGTGGAGGTTGGGGACCCCTGTTTACGTGAATAGAATTCATACTACAATAAATGTAATAAAAATTTAACTATAGTGTTGACACAATAACTTGATCTACCTATAATTCCACTGTGGTATGCCTTTATTTACATTATTAATAATCTTATAAAGTCCAATGGCAGAATTCCACATGAAAAATAATATAGTATTATAATTTCTAGTGGTCTTCATGACTGGCAATGGAAAAAATTGACTGTAAGTTGACAACATATATTTTTAGAAATGATATGAGGCAGTCAGATACTATATATGCTTCCCTATTATTCTCAGAAAGAATTAGGTAAATCTTGAATTGCTCTTATGCCAAGAGGACTTAAAAATACATTAACAGCAACACATAGATAACTAACACACCATTTGACATATAATTTGTCAGTCTTAGAATGAGACCCTCCAAGTTCGAGAGTTTAACTATAAAATTATTTCTCACAAAGATGTTCTTGTCTTGAAAAGAGATATCAAATAGTTCTCATGCTTTTTATATGAAAGAAAGTCCTATGGAATGGTCTGAATTTTGCCAAAACACACTGGAATATAGAACAACTCTATGTTATATATCTTCCCTAAACTCTTCTTCAGTTCTCAAGAAACATAGTTTTCTGAGGCAAAAACCAACCAACCAGCAAACAAAAAACAACCCAGCCAACTCAAAGCCTTGCAGCAGGCAGGGCTTATCTGCTGGTTAGATGTGATTTGAGAGTTGTCTCTTCCTACAAAACACACCATTCATTCCCTTCACTATATTAACAAATAAGAGGTGCATGACTCAATGGTTTCTTCATTATAAATGCTGACATCACATATAAAAATATTTTCACTAATTATTAAGTTAGTGTTAGTATAGTAGATCTTTGGAACAATCCAAGAAACAGTTTTTCACCATATTATATGAAATACTTTTAAAATAAATAAACATAAAAACAAAGCTTCTGCAGTTCTATGAAAAACCCCTTTCTTTAATCCTGTATCTTAGATAAATACACCTCAACCTCTGGGGAAGGTTATTTAGTTCTACCCTCTCCCCACAAAAAATTTGGTGAGCAATTACACTGATACATCAGTTGAAGTCAAGATAGTAAATAATCAATGAAGATACGATATTAGATTACTCTGTCAAAAGAAAAATTTTCAAAGATAGAAGAAAAACTTAGAAATATTTATATTTAGGAATAACAGAGACTAACTGCCAGGAAATAAGACATAGGGAAAAAAGAAAAAAGGCCACAGAATTTGGGAGGACAATAATGAAGTTAATATCAAAAATACAGAAATGAAGGTGATCGAGAATGTTTAAAATAAACCACAAAGAAAAAGAACTACAAAGAAGCCATTAAGAAAACATAGACACTTTTCAGTAAATTTCAGAAAACTGATGTAATGAGAGCATGTTGTAAAAGGTTTAAAACGTTACTTGGTGCTGAATAAATGAAAACAAACTTTATAGACACGAGTGTTTCTATGAAATTGAGAGGTAACAACAAGTTAAAAGATAGCATAAATAGTAGAACAGGGAAAAATTGATTTTTGTTTTGTTTTGTTTTTTCAAACTACTTGTTTAGATGCAAAGGAAAACAAGTCAGTGGGAAGTGTAAGCCTGACGAAACAAGCATGATAGAATATAATTGAAGGTGTAGAGATGGTGGTGGCTGTTTTCATGGGGACAGTGCTCATCTTTGAATTCCTAGTTCCTAACATAATTCTTGACTCAGAACAGAAGTGGATTAAATGATTTTTGAATTAATGAGCAAAATGAGAAAGATTAGACCAAAAGGGAAGAAACCCCTTCTGAAACCATAGAAAGTGGTTTTTTAAAAAAGGATCAACTTATAAAAAACAACCTAGAGGTAAGAAAGGGCTTAAAATAAACAGTAATTCCAGGGTATGCAGCAAAGTAAGAGGCAGATTATTTGGGGAGAATAATAGAGATAAAGGTAGGAGACTAATTAGAGTATAAAATAACATATGAAAGTAGTGAAGAAATAAATGGTACTAGAAAAACCAGTTTTAAGATATACTGACTGTTCCAAATGAAATGTAAAAACTACAGCCAATAAAACTCAGAGTAAACAACTTACAATCTGAAAGATGTTTATGACTATATCATTTTTCTCAAAATCACTTTGGGTTTAGCTATTAATATTTCATGCAAGTTATTTTGGAGAACTAATTCTACCATTTATGATGCATTACAGTCACTAAATAACTTCTGGAACTTGAAGAGATCATGGCCAGTTGCTACTGTTCTTGTTTAAAATATTTTTGTATTCCTAGAAAGTCAAGAAAATTAATAGTATTCCATTTATAGACAACCTTATTCACTTAGTCCTTTTAACTTATATTGTAATTTAGATCAAATCGAGCAATATAATTCTACTTCCATATCTAATTTTGGATCAGCTTTTAGGTGAATGGCAATAAGACTAAATTTCCTATTGTCAATACTAGATTGGACCTAACAATGACAGATCAAAGTTAACAGCCTGTCCAGAAGATCAGTTAAAGTAGGTAGTCTCTCATTATAATCCTTGCAGCAGCTGTCATTAAATTCTTGCTGCAGAGTGAAAGACTGGAACAGCTGGAAATGGAGAAAAGCAGTTAGAAAAACAACTGGGTTTTGATCAGAAATGTTTTTTTATGTTTGTCTACTGCCTTTTGACAAGGACTACTGCTGTGCACACACGGTTTTTAGACGAGTTGTTGACACTTTCTGCTCGATTCTATTCTTTGATATTGAATGAATATGCAGTGAGGAAGGAGACAGCTCATCTGAATTCAAGCACAATAGCATTCAGCAGTGTCGATAAAAGCTCTCTTAGCTCTTCTCCATGTGAACTCTGACCAACCAAATTATGCATGACAATAGTTTGAGACGGTATGATGCAATTGATAAAGAATGGACTCTGGATAAAAGTGGAAGTGTGCTCATGTGTGACCTGAGGAAAGGTATTTAATCTGATATCTTAAAGTTCAACATCTTTCAAATTCAGGTAACACCACTCACTGGTACACTATAGGCACTTAGCAGATGTATGTCTTAGAATTGCCTCCTTTCATTCAGGTTTATAGGAAGGACCTGTATTAAGTTTGTTAGATAGATTACTCTAATTTCATTGGGACATTTATTTCACAGTATAAAGTGTTTGAAAAGTGAGTTGCTGGTTTTCTTTGTAGAATGAGAAAAATGCCCAACAAATCCCTTATTCTACAATAATTAATTCATTTAAAACACTCCCACTCAACTTATTATAAAATAGTCTTTTGAATTCTTCATATTGTTTGGGGGATATTATTCCCTTTTTTTTTTTTTTGACTTGGAGTCTCACTCCATCGCCCAGACTGGAGTGCGGCGGCCGCTCCTGTCCACCGCAGCCTCGACCTGCTGGGCTCCAGCGATCCTTCAGCCTCAGCCTTCCAAGTAGCTGGAACTACAGGTGCGCGCTACCACGCCCGGCTAATTTTTTGATTTATTGCAGAGATGAGGTCTCGCCGAGTTGCCCAAACGGGTCTCGAACCCGCGGGCTCAGGCCATCCATTCCCCCTCAGCCTCCCAAGGCGCAGGATTACAGGCTGAGCCACCGAGCCCAGCTACATTATTCCCTTTTTGACCTCAAATTTTGTTCATCACAAAAACTAAAGCTAAATAGCTTACATCTTGGAATTTTTGCCCTAAAGGATTCTGACAATTAAAAGCCGGTTTATAATGGAACTCATGAATTTTGTCTTCTAAAAGGAGTGCTCTCTGCAATTTTCTTATCATTTCATTCAATGTGAAAAAAACCTCCAAGTAATTTTTGAAGTCGTTTCTAAAGGTTTAAAATCCAGTATGCAAATAATTACTTTTATAATTTTGTAATACCATGAGATAAATTACAATGAAATATTAGCGCTGAGTATTAATAATATCACAATGGATAAATGAATGTCTCCAATTAGACTGTAATGGATAATGCATGCTATTCTTTTATAGGTAGTTTAAAAATAATTACAAACACATTTTACAAGTAGCATTTTCTCGATGGCCAGACGAGTGTTAGAAAAATATATTTTTATTTTTAAATCACTGATTTAAAATAAACCTTTTTTTAACCAAATTAACCTTATTTCAAAAAAAGTCTATCAGGAATTTTAAAATCAAATAACTAGAAATTATTTTATTTACTTACTTTTTTTGAGTTGGTGTCTCACTCCATCGCCCAGACTGGAGTGCAGTGGCATGCTCCCGCTGCCTCGACCTGCTGGGCTTCGGCGATCCTCCGCCTTAGCCTTCCAAGTAGCCGGAACTACAGGCATGTGCTACCACACCCAGCAAATTTTTTTGATTTATTATAGAGACAAGGTCTCGCCAAGTTGCCAGGGCGGGTCTCGAATCCACCGGTTTAGGCAATCCACTGGCCTCGGCCTCCCAAAACGCTGGGATTACAGGCTGAGCCACTGAGTCTGGCCGATCGAAATTAAGTCAGAATTTGTCAATAAAGACTCCAGTTTATTTTAGAACTCATCCTCAAGATAAGTTATGTTGATTTCCTTCACCTTTACAATCAGCTGTTACTAATGACTAACATATTACAACTTTCAATATTTTTTTTTTACTTTTCTTTTTTTGGTTCTAAAATGTCCACTTTTCCCCCTTTGTATCATCTATTTCTTTGCTAAGAGTTTCTATATTTTCATTTGGTTCTTAATTGCTTATTGAAGAATTTTTGTGATTACTGAAAAAGATTATTAAAATCTTTTTCAGATAATTCTAGTAGCGTTGTTATCTTGATTTGGCATCTGTTGATTTATTGGATCCTTATCTGGAGACAGGGAGGAATTCATCTACAGGCCCACCTTCTGTTACTATCCTGGGCTCAGTCATATTTTTCAGGTGTGTGGAGGTTGTAAGCCACCCTACTACTCTATTGTATTTCCAGGCCTGAGGTTTCTAGTGATTCTGCCTTCCACATTGCATCTTTCAGAGTTTTCCTTTGTCTGCCTCTGGTACTATTTTCATGGTTTATAGTTTTGCTTAGCACAGAAAAGCACAGAGAAATGTATGTACAGCATTTGTTCTTGACTGGAAGCCCAACGTTTGCTTTTTTAAATTAAAAACACTGAAAAATTAACATATAAGCACAGAAATAATTTTTGTTAATTTATTTTGTCATCTAGATTTTTATTCAAAACATATAAAGTAAGACAAAACTATGATCACTTTTTCTAGGAGCAATGTTTTTAAAGAATAAACATGAAAATGCAGAAACTACTCAGAGTAGCTTAAAAATACTTCAAATCTAGAAAAAAAACTACTTTTGTCTTATAGGGAAAATTGTCTAAAAATCAAAGTGAAAAAAATACAAATTAAAATGGAAAGGTCTCTCATTTCCACAATCTGCATCTCATTTTTATTGCATAGTTATTATGCATGTTTCAGTTTGCCTCCATTTCTGCTTTCTTGGTCATGCAGTTGAGACCATGGCATCAGAAAAAAAATTTTAAAATGAGAAATTAAGGAAATTAATGATGTGACCAAATTACAGAAAAGTGTTAGGAATGACTTAAAGTGATTTTTGAAAGTGAAATAATACACTTGCTCATTTTATTGGGAGATTTTGTTATAGTATAGATTACTTATTTAAAAGGTTTAAACATTTAAATAATTATCTTTATCCTCTCCTTGCCCTCCTAGTCTTTTTAATCACTAAATGTTAGGTAGGAATTGCCTTCAGAATATGTATTAGAAAGCTGACTTTTGGTGTGTTAACATATTGCAATATATTCATTTGTAACTTTGCAATTTAAGGCATATCAAACATTTTAAGAATTCTTTCAGCTCTTCTTAGAAGTAATAAGCTATTTTACCCATGAGAAAAATCTCAGGATCTTGGTACTCTCCTGAGTAAACAGATCTTATTCTACATGATTTCAATAACTTGCTTAAACTTGAACTTCTAATGAGTACTGGAATTGAATGTGTTTTTGTCAAACTTGGAGAATGTGCCCAGTGACAGAAAATAGTAACAATTTTTTTTTGTTGTTTTAAAACTTAATCCTACCTTATTAGTTAACTTGGCTAAGCTTTTCCATCTGCTTGTATTATAAACTGAATGTCTTGTTTATTATGATACTCTACAGGCACGCTACTTATAGTTCATTATATCAAAAATAAAATAAGGAGTAAAACAAGTGGGTCTTTTTTAGGTGAACTTTGGGTAAACCGTGATGGGAGAAAAAATTTTGCTTAATATCTGTTAATCCTCACATTTGCTCATGAGAAAAATATAGTCGGATGTTTAAGGCTTTTTTCAAGAAATATTTTAAGACACAAATAGTATTTAGACTACTGAATAGTTGCACTGAACTCTTACCTTTCTAATGAAGAAAAGGAAGTCCAGCGTTAAACAATCTGTTGGGCAATGCCATGTTTAACTACACTCATTGTTTGATTTTAATTACATGTTTGTATCAGGAAACTGATTCACATCCTCTGAATGCCATCTAAAATTACAGTCTTAAGTGTATTTGTTGTCATCAAACACTAAGTACCATGTAGGAAAAAGGGAAAGGTGCCTGACCACCAGTGCCTTTGCCATTGCTTTAAATAGCATGTTCTTTTCTCATTTGAAGTGTTTCAAATGAAAAAAGTCAAGTCACCAGTCCTAGTAGTAGTCATAAAAGTTTACCAATCATGGTGATTACTGCACTATGACTATTTCTAAAACTTGTATTGCAAATCTAATGTCAGACTGTGGAGGAAAGAAATCAGATTTCGAAAAAGAGACATATTTAAAACACTTATCATTTTGCTCTTAGAGAAACATCTTGTATTTCATATCTTGTTAACCCCTTCAGCTAAAGATTAGGAATTTAACAGATAAACTTTTAATTTATTATAATGTTTATACATTACTCAAAAATCCAAGGTCATTTTGATCGGTGCCATTTTAGATCGTAGAGAGGTGAAAAAAGCACATGACCAGAGCCAGTGATTTCTTCTTAAGTAAGCAAGGCAGAAGTTGCACACACTTTTCTTGCTACTGCTACTACAAAGTCTTAGGGACACGTCCTTCCTGGATGGGCAGTCATAAACTAGGCAACATTCGATTACTATGGAAGTGAAGAAGACATATTGATGAATAACTGGTGGCCTTCAACCATCAGAGAATGTTTATTCTCTAAAGTTTCTGAAGCCTGTATGACTCCAAAGACCCCACTTCTTATATTACACTGTAGAACCTGCTTTCATATTCAAAGGTGATTACAAGAAATTTACTTTGTTTTACAACTTTTAAGATGTATTTTCTTCTTCATTGTCTTTACTAACACAGGATTTATTTTATTATTTTTTTAGATTGGAAAATGTAGTTTACTTAGAAAGTAAATTAGACAGAGAGAAAGAGAGAGAGAGAGAGAGAGAGAGAAGAGTCACTTCCCCCACCTCCCCAAGGTGGGGGAGGGGACCAGTGCTAAGAAAACATGGCCAGCCATAGCTCAAAGAGCACATAAACTGGTCAGTGCTTAACAAAACAATAACCCTAACATAGGATCTACAGATTAAAAATTACTTGTTTTAGTTTACTATTTGTTACTTTTAGAATACTGAATTTTCTTTCATCCTTAGGATTAATAAATAAGTTACAGTAGACATGAGTGAATATTAGGTCTAAAGCATAATAACAGGATACTGAATTTGGAAATTACATTAGCTTAATAGTGTATGTAGTCTACCTGGGAAGAATTTCTGCAATAACAACTCCAATAAGTCACCCTTCAGTCATTACTAAAACAACTTCACTGAGGAAGAACACACGCTACTCATGAGGAAGCCCGTTCCATTTTGGGGTAGCTCGGATTGAGATGTTCTTCTTTAATTTAACAAAACTCTCTTTTTCATGAACATTTACACAGTGGTTTTAAGTTCATGCCTTCTAAAGCTGCATTGTGCTATATTGTTACCACTAGCTTTATGTGGCTATATAGATGTAAATTTTAGTTCATTAAAATTAAAGAAAAAATTTTAAAAAATCAGTTATTCAGCTATACTAGTCTCATTTCAAGTGCTTAATAACCATATGTGGCTAATGGCTATTATCCTGAATACTCCGGAGAACATTTTTCATCATTGTTTTAAGTGTTGTTCTATTGGTTATTACTATATCTAGGGCAAAACATTGAATCTACTGTAGTTATTATTAATACCCTTCTAACACCATAATCCTTTGTCAGGTTTATTAACGTCATAATCCTTTGTCAAGTTTAATAACACCATAATTTTTTGACAGGTTTACCTTAATTTAATTTAAACATATTTATCAATATCTTCACTATATTTCATGTTTCCTTTTGAGACTTAAGGATACATCAGTTAAGATGTATCCTTGCCATGGAGATTTTATTTTAGCAAAGAGAGATAGTCAAAAACAAACAAATGAATCAAACAAAAAAATCATAACAAATAAATAAAATACGTAGGGTTTAAGTATTGAAAAGTCTGATGGAAGAAAGAAATGTGTGTTAGAGGAATGGGGATACAGAAATAGAAATGGCTAGCAATTTTAACTAGAGTGCCCTGAGTAGGCATCACTGAGATGATACTGAAGCAAGAAAAGAGGGGAAGCGATTTGCCATGTGACTGGGGAAGCGTGCTCTAGATGGAGAAAACAGGAAAAAGCAACCTTGGGAAAAGCTGCAAAGCAGCCACAGTGACAGGAACAGAATGAGGAAGGAGGAAAACATCAGGAGACAACAAGATGAGAGAGGTGATGGGGGAGGGTTAGAAGCAGCCTTGGAGACCCTTGTAAGGACTTCCATGAAGGTATTGTAGAGTTTTGAGAAGAGAAGTGACATTTTCTGACATATTTTTAAAAGATCAGTTCATCAATGCTGAGAACAGACTTTCAGCAGGAGTTGGGGTATAAGAGTAGCAACACAGAGTTATATTTAATATGTTGCTTTGTTTATGATACTGTTTCCTGACCCCTTATCATCTTGAGTTTCCATTGTATCCTCTATTTGGCATGATCCAGGTTATTAGTGTCCCTCTTAAAATGTGTCTCCAAGAATAGTACACAATTCACCAAATGATGTGACAAGAGAAGGACATGAGGCAATTACTTCTTGTGATCCGAATGCTACTTTTCTATTGCTACTGGATTTGTTATCCGAATGATCTTCCTAAATTATGCATTTGTTATTTTGAAATTAAGTACAAATCTTACATTTATTTTTCTAAATTTTACCATACTTATTTTAGCTTAGTGTTTTATATCAGACACTTTCCTACTTTATTAAATTTTAAATGTAATAAGTACAAATTCTATGCTTTCACCCAAATGATCAATACACCTTCTCATAAGACAGGGGCAAGGACAATGCACTGTGGTATTTCACTGCTTAGAATTTCCATTAAGCTGGAAAGAATGAAAATAATACTCATTTTTCAAGTTAACACTGAAATATTAATTAATTCTCATTGAGTGTAATTTAGTTTTAAAATCACTAACTTGACTACAAATAAAGTTCACGGAGAACTTTTCAAAATCTTTAACTGACCCTAAGTCTTTCCTAATCTGCCCTTAACCATCACCTCTGGATCATATCTTTATTGCTCTCCTCTTTCTTTCGCTTCTCTTGCCATATGCGGCTCTTTTATTTCCTCATACATGCCAGGCATGCTTCCTATCAGAGCCCCTGTATACTGTATCCCATCCTCCTCTCTCCATAATGCTGCTCCCTGACCAGATAGCTGAATGGATCATGCCAAAACTTCCCTCAAATGCTTCCTGAAATGTCATCCATAGAGAAGCCTTCCCTCTTTGTCCTACATGACGTTGCAACATGCTATCCCCTTACCTACTTTATTTTTTCTTCATGTTAATATATATTTTCTAACACAATATGTTATTATTCTATTATCTACCCCTCCCCACTAGATCATATGATGTATAAAATAGAGTTTATTATTTGCTTTAGTTTGTTGCTGTATTTTCATTACTTCTAACTGTGCTTTGCATATAGCAAGCAACCAGTAAACATTTATTAAATGAATAAATCATCCTGTCTGTTGAGATTATCCCCTTGAGTGATTTGATTTGGTTGGTTACCTATGGAAATCCAAGAAGAAAAATCAGTGAAGAAAATCATGAACTTGTTATGTGGTTTCTGAATGAAGCCAAAGAATCTAACTGGTTCCAAAAATTGCAATTGGCTTGTTACTGCCAAAGCTACCCTTGTTCACATAATCAGTAGTAATCATGGATACAGTGAAAGGTGATCTTCAAATCTTAACTTACCTATAGATTTTAGCATTATTTTCCAATAAGTATTTTATCAGATAAATAGAATTGGAATGTACTCATGTGATTATTTGTGTTTTTATTTCTATGGTTTACTTAATTTGTGATACTGAAGACCATAGAACCAGGGGTAGAAAAAGATAAAAAAATGAATATTGGTTCAACTGGTTTGTAATATAAGTTCACCCACATTGAGAAAAATAAAAAGAAAGCTGTCTGATATTTATTGTTAATCTGACTGGAGTCCTGGTGGTAAAGGGCTTGGTGATGGGGAGGATCTACATTTGAGAATGAACAGGTTAATTGTTAGGTCAAAACATTTCAATAAACCAAAACTAGGCAAGTTTTTAGATAACAACCAGGTCATTGGAGAATAATCTAGTTATTTTCTAGAAAAATATATCAGGCCCACTTATGAATTCCAAATATAGTATAAAGATGATTTAGACAGAAACAGATAATTTGATGCAAATTATTCCTAAATTAATACTTCATCTTTTAAACTTCAGACACTAAAATTTAAAAGTTATTGTTTTAAAATTTCTGTAATCTTATGGTAAATGCAAAAGTTTCTGTTTCAAATCTGTTTTTAGCTGATGTCGAATAAATATATCCTGTATCCATCTATCAGAAACATTTACATTCCATATTTTGTTAATCTAAAAGGACAAATAGATATGCTCAAATCTTAAGAAGCTCCTACAAAAGGTTCAGATACTGGGCTAGGAGTTATTATTAGTTGAATCTTTGCACTTTAATCGGTTAAACATTTAATTATTTCAAATTTAATAGAAAGAGTGCTGAAGAGAATAAGAATGACGTGAATAAGCATGAAGAACTTGTGAATTTGATTACATATGCTTTTACTTAGTTTTTATTCATGTAGGCACCAGCAAAATGTCTTTTGAATAAACTGAAACAAATTTTAATTTATAAATATAGTCTTTTTGATCTATATTTGATACCATTAATAAGGATGTAACTTGTGTGCAACATATGTTTATGAACTAATGATTTAATTAGAATAATGCATAGCTATTATTTTATATCTTCAAATATACATTAATAGACTAGATCAAAGTACATTATTTGATTGAAATCATATGATTAAAACTATATTTAGAAAAGGAGCTCTTGAAAATGATGATTGTAGTGATAGACCCTATATCTGCATCACTGCAAGCTTTAAAATGTATTATTCTATTCCACACAGAAATTTTTTCACATTTTTTACAATTTATTTATGAAATTAGAAGCATATAGATATAATTAGTTACATTCAGACATATCTAGTACAGGCCAAGGAAAAAATAAACTTCATCACACATCTGGATGTTTTGATATAAATAACATCAGAATATTTGAAAATAAATGGATGATTGAGTTTTTCTTTTATCCAAATGTTTGGCAATGTGTAAAACCAGTGGCATTTTAAATTTTATACAAACTGACTCTGTGTAACAGAGCTCATTGATTTAGGGTATACATTTTCATGTTGTCACTTGGCAATTTATTTAAAGATATACAATTTTGAGTATGAGTTTTACAATCTATTACTGAAAATTACAGTTACAGAATAGTAGATTGTACTTTGATTTTGCAAGTCCTCATAACATATAAGAGCAAAAGAGGTGATTTATTTATTTATTTATTTAGGTTCTGAGACATATATCAAAGAAACTAGAAAACACACTAGAAAATTCACATACATCTTGATGCACACCAATGTCATGAGAAAAATGAAATTCAATTTCAAAACTTGCATTTTAAAAAAGATTTTGGGTTGAAAAAATATGTTTTTCTATTCTAACTAAAGTAGCTACAATTAAATTAGACTTCATGGAACACAAAGGAAGAAAGCAACCTAATCAATAATCACAAACCGTAAAAATCTGCTAAAAAATCATGTCAAAATTTATAAAAATATATATTTGAATGACATATATTCTTTTGAAAGCTCACCCTTAGAAGATAATCTGCTACATTTTCGAGGTCTAATAAACATTTAGGCAATAGAAGACTGAGAGAATGAAGTTTATAATAAAAGAACATCTAGAGAGTAAAGAGAACTCACATAATGGGAGAAAATATTTGCAAATTATGCTCCTGATGAAGGTTTAACATCCAGACTCTCTAAGGAACTCAAACAAATCAACAGGAAAAAAGAAAAACTCCATTAGGAAGTGGAAAAAGGACATAAACAAACATTTCTCAAAGGAAGACAACCAACAAATATATGAAAAATGCTCAGCAACACTAATTATCAGAGAAATGTAAATAAAAACTACAATGAGATACCACCTCATACCACTCAGGATGACTATTATTAAAAAGTAAATAAACAAAAAATCAAACAACAATAAAATGAGTTAGTGAGGCTGAGGAGAAAAGGAAATGGATGTACATTGTTGTGGAGAATATAAGCTAGT
Source organism: Carlito syrichta (assembly GCF_000164805.1). NCBI lineage: Eukaryota > Metazoa > Chordata > Mammalia > Primates > Tarsiidae > Carlito > Carlito syrichta. Next base: position 585,544 of record NW_007249792.1, on the reverse strand, counting down.
TCAGCCTTTGTGGAAAGCAGTTTGGAGATTTCCCAAAGGACTAAAAATAGAGTGATCACTTGATCCAGCAATCCCACTTCTGGAAACATACATAAAGGAATGTAAATCATTATGCCAAAAAGATGCCTACACTTGTATGTTTATTGCAGCACTCTTCACAATAGCAAAGACATGGAACCAACCCTCGACAGTGGTCTGCATAAGGAAATCGTGGTACATATATGGAATGCTATACTGTCATAACAAAGAACAAAATCATGTCCTTTACAACAACATGGATGCAGCTAGAGACCACCGTTCTAAGCAAATTATTACAGAAACAAATATTCTCTCTCTTTTTTTTTTTTTTGAGTTGGAGTCTCACTGTGTTGCCCAGACTGGAGTGCTGTGGCGGCTCCCGGCCACCGCAGCCTCGATCTGCTGGACTCCGGCGATCCTTCTGCCTCCGTCTTTCGAGTAGCTGGAACTACAGGCGTGCACTACCACGCCCAGCTAATTTTTGATTTATTGTAGAGATGAGATCTTGCCAATTTGCCCAGGCGGTTCTCGAACCCGCGGGTTCAGGCTATTCACTCACCTCAGTCTCCCAAAGCGCGGGATTACAGGCTGAGCCACCGGACCCGGCTACCAAATATTCTCTTTCGTAAGTGGGCATTGAACATTGGGCACACATGGGCACAAGGATAGAAACAACAGACACTGGGCACAACTAGAGAAAGGAGGGAAGGAGAGGGGCTAAGGAATACAAAAACCACACACTGGGTACCATGGTAATGACTGAGGGGTGAGAAGGGCTCATCAGAATCCCAAACATAATCTTCAGGTAATATACTTATGTAACAAATCCTCACATGTACCTCATGATTCTAAAATAAAAATACAAAAATAAGTAAAAGAACTTGATCTATTAATAGAAAGGTTTTTTTGTTGTTGTTGTTCTCTTAAATATTAGTAAAAAGAGGACACAATTGTATGCAATGCCATAGGAACCTTGGAAATATAGTTACATTAGTCTTTATAACAAAGCCAAATAGATTAAAGGAGGTATGAAACATCATCTGAAAGGTTCATGTAATTCCCAAATCAAAAAAACTAAACTAGAAGCTGATATACTACTACATATGAGGAGGGACCACACCAAAAAATGAATTTATGTATTAAAAGTTGTATATTTATTCTTATTGTTTAAACTTCAGTCAACTTCAAAGTGCTTTTCGTTTGACACAATACACCTATTGAGACACTTTTTCCACTGCTCAAAACAGTTTTTGAACTTGTCAATTTTTATGCCCTTTAGTGCTTCTACCATTTTGTGTTTCACCTCTTCCACATCAGCAAAACTTTTCCCTTTGAGGACTATTTTCATCCAGGGAAACAAAGAAAAGTCTCCCAGAGTTAGAATGGGTAAATAAGGAGGGTGGGGTATATGAATCATGACAGTTTGGATAAAAAACAGCTGGCCTTGGAGTGGTTGCATGGTGGAAAAACTAGTTACCTGTTTGCCACCTGTTTCCTCTGCAAGTCATGATGCAACATTGTTAAAATTTTAGGGTACAAATTTGGTTGACCATCTGATCCAGCGGACCACATTCCTAGCATACTACAAGGGGCCCTCCCTCCAAAAGATAATTCAATTTTTGTTTTTTGTATTTTAGTCGCTCCTCTTATAAAAGAATAATTTATTTAATAAACATTTATTGCATATCTACACTACACCAGACATTATGGACAACAAAAATGGATCAGAGGAACTGCAAATATCTGTGGAAATAAAAAGAATGTCATAGGTTGGAAATTTTCAGCATGTAATGGGGTAGTGCAACTATTTTTCTAAAGTATTTCCTCTAATAAAAATAGTCAAACTATTGAGTGTTTAAAATTCCAAGCACAGAAATACTTCTGTATTTACCATAATTCTGAAAGTTAAAAATAGTGGATTTCCCACATGACATCTGAAGAATAATTATCTATTTACTTATCAATTTGTTTAATATTTTTATAAATTAGGTTGCAGAATATTTGTCTCTATTTTTTATATCAAACTACCAAATTGTTTTTCAAAAGACCCTATTAGTTGACATTCCCACTAGAAAACTACATGAGTTCCAGTGATCCAAGTCCTCACCAATACATGGTATTGTGACTTTTAATTTTAGCCATTCTAGTGGGTGTATAGAGATATTTCACCATATTTTGCATTGCATGGTCCCAGTGACTAACGAAATTGAGTATCTTTTTCTATACTTATTGGCATTAATGTTTTCTTTGCATACATGTCTGCTCAAATTTTTTGCTCATATTTTAATGAGTTATCTGTCTGCATAGAAATATTTTATGAGTTATATACTTTATGAGTTATAATATTTAATGAGTTGTTTGCACAGAGATATTGTCTCTTAGTCTATACAATGTCATTTAATTTTTTTAAGGATGGTTTTTGTACATCAAATATTGTTAATTTTACAAAGGTAAACTCATCAAATGTTGTAGTTTGTGAAGTTATATTGTCCTGTTTAAACATTATTTGACTAACTGCTTTTATCCAGACATTTTATAATTTTAGTTCTCAAATTTACCATTGTGATCCATTTCAAGAAATTTTTGGTTAGAATTAGCAAAATGATGTGAAGCAAAGGTCAAATTGGTCCAGCCCCATTTTTGAAAATATTGTCTTCTTCCATTGAATTGCTTTGGTACCTTGATCAAAATTCAAGTGACCACATGTGTGTATATTTTAATTTGTTAATCTATATGTTAACCTTCTTGCCAAAATAGCTTTGTCTTGATTACTGTTGGTTTCTGTAAAGACTTGATGTTAGGTATTTGTGGTTTGAAACTTTGTTTTTTAATTGATTTTTATGTATTGACTTTGCATCTTGTGAACTTGTTCGATCCAGTTATTAATTCTAATAGCCTTTTGTTGAATCTTTAAAAATTTCTACATAAATGATCATGGTGTCAATTGATAAAAAACAATTTTATCTCTTCCTTTCCAATATCTTTGCCTTTATTTTTTTTTCTTGACTACAGAATTAAGTTCACATTACAAAGTGGCATAAAAGGGGTGAGAGTACATATTCTTACGTTCTTCCCTACCCAGGGGAAGCATTCAGTTTTTTCTATAAATATCACATTGTGTTTAAAATTGACTTATATGTCATTTATGTAGATGTATTATTGCAAGGTCTCTTTTATATCTAGTGCTGAGGTTTTTTCATTATAAATGATTGTTGAGTTTTGTCAAATGTATTTTTTTCTGCATCTATTGAGATAATCCTGCAATTTGTTTTACTAGTATGTCATTACATGATAAAAGGATAATATAATCCTACAGAAATTTCTCTATGCCATCACTGTAATAATATCAAGCTAAAAAGTTTGGAATAATATCAAACTAAAAAATTTCTACACAGCAAAGGAAACATTCAATAGATTGAAGAGACAACCTATGAAATGAAAGAATATATTTGCACACTATCTCTCTAGGCAAAAATTCTGTTTTGACATGCTACTACTTTTAACTTTTATAATATAAAAAATTTATGCCATGTATATTAGAGACAGCCATCAGCTGCTTATAGTGCAATGTATATGAAATGCTGTATCTTATGATTATCTGGCATATTTTAAAGAACACATTTTGACATTTTTATTATATCTGACAAAATTGTATGTATTTATGGTACATAATGTTATGTTTTGATATATGTACACATGATAAAATGAAAAAGGTATTTAAACATATGCATTACTTCATGTCTATATATATATATATATATATATAGTGAGGATACTTAAAATGTACTTAGAAATTTTCAGTATTCAATATGTTGTTATTAACTATGATGTACAACAGATGTCTTGAATTTATTCCTTCTGTCTTACTGGAAGTTTACGTCCTTTGACCAACATCTCTTCAATACCTGCTTCCCACCCGGGCAGCCTCTGAGAGCCACCATTTTACTCTCTACTTCTAGGAGTTAGGCGTTTTTTAGATTCTACAGACACCTGAGATCACATGATGTTTGTCTTTCTGTGCCTGGCTTTTTTCACTTAACATAATGTCCTACAGTTTCATCCATGTAGTCACAAATGACCATTTCCTTTTTTGAGGCTGAATAGTATTTCACTGTTCACATATGCCAGATTTTCTTATTTCATTCATCTGTTGATGGACATTTAGGTCGATTCCACATCTTGATACTGCCAATAATGCTTCAGTGAACATGAGAATGCAAATATCTCTTTGGCATTCAGATTCCATGTCCTTTGGCTATAAAGCCAGGTGTAAAATTGCTGGGTCATATGGTAGTTTTATTTTTCATGTTTTGAGAAAATCCCACACTGTTTTCCATAATGGTTGTTCTAATTTACATTTCCACCAACAGAGTGCAAGCTTCTGCTTTTCTTCCCATTTCTGCCAACGCTTGTTTTCTTTGTATTTTTGGTAATAGTTATTCTAACACCCACGAGGTGATATTGCATCGTGGTTTTAACTTTCACTTCCCTGATGATTTGTGCTGTTGAGCATTTTTTCACATGCCTGTTGGTCATTTGTATGTCTGAAAAAGGTCTATTGAAGTCTTTTGCCCATTTTTAAAATCAGATCATTTGTTTTCTTACTGTTGAGTTATTTGAGCTCTTTATAGAATTTGGATATTAATTCTTTATCAAATGTATAGTTTGCAATATATTCATCTATTTCATAGTTGCATCTTCACTGTATTGATTGTTTCCTTTGCTGTGCAGAAGATTTTTAGTTTGATATTATTCCATTTGTGTATTTTTGCTTTTGTTGCCTGTGCTTTTGGGTCATATTAAAAAAATAAAATCCTTGGAAGTTCAATGTTGTAGAAATTTTCCCTATGTTTTCTTCCAGTTTTACAGTTTCACGTCATATGTTTAAGTCTTTAATGCATTTAAAATTGATTTTTATATATGGTATGAGGTTAAGGTCTAATATTTTTCTGCATGTAGATATCCTTTTCCAAACACCACTAATTGAAGAGATTGTGCTTTCCCCATAATGTGTCTTTGGCATCTTTGTTATTTTTTAAAAAGTCAACCATAAATATGTGAATTTATTGCTCAGATCTCTATACTGTTCCATTGGTCGATAAGTCTGTTTTGATGTTAGAACCATGCTGCTTTGTTTATTATAGCTTTGTAGTGTATATTAAAGTCAGATAGGGTGATGTCTCCAGCTTTTTTTCCTCTCAAGATTGCTCTGCTTTTGCTATTCGGGATCTTTTGTGGTTGCATATGACTTTTAGAATGCTATTTTTCTACCTCTGTAAAGACTGTTACTGGAATTTTAATAGAGATAGTATTCAATCTGTAGATCACTTTGAGGGAGTATAGACATTTTAACAATATTAATTATTCCAATCTGTTAACATGAGATATCATTCTATTTATTTGAGTATTCTTCAATTTATGGTTGACACTTTATAATTTTCAATGTAGAGATTTTCACCTCCTTGTTTAAATTTAGAAATAATTTCATTTTTTAGCTAACTATTATAGTTACAATATTTTATGTACAATTATCATAGTGAGATCATTTTTTAAAATTTCCTTTTTCTTCTCTTCCTATCTTGTCTTCCTTTATGATTAGATCATTTTATCTATTGGTCTACTATGACTCCTTACTTGTTACATAAAGTTAAAGCAAACAAAGAAGTAAAGAAAAAATTTCAATATTTCTCACATGTCCATAAGCCAGATTTAACAATTATAAAATTTTTGCCCATTTGATTTTTCTATTAATGTTCTCTTTTTTTCCTTTTTAAAACTGAATTCATTTAATACAAAATTAACAGATTTTTATTCAAACCTATGCATCTCATATCTAAGCACATAAATATTCTTTTTAAAGGGAGGGAGGAGGCACATAACACCAATAAGGGTAACTGATCTCAAATCAGGCAAAGTGGGAACCAAAGGCAGACCCAAACTTTATCTGTATCATGACCACTTATGTACCTAATCCTGAATTATACCCACATCTTTAAAATAAAATTTAAAAAACACAATTTTTATAGCTAGCTTAAAATGATCACACAGAAGAAACTTAAACATTACTCTTTAATATCATTTATCCCTTGTTCCTGAAAGTATGATCTGTAAACCAACAGCAGCAGCAGTATTTGGGAGATGTTAGAAATGCAACATCTTAGTTTCAGTGGGAGCTACTTAAATATTTAGTTTTTAAAAACTCTCCAATTATTTAGCATAAACTTTAAATTTTGAAATATGATATCCAGATATATAATCAAATTTCCTCATTGCTTCAAAAACATCTTTTGATAGTTGTTCTCTTTGAAAAGTCTCCAAACAATATTCACAAGTGACATTGACTTTTTATGTTACTTAAGTTATTTTTATATAAAGCACCCTCATCCATTTATTTCTTGTTTTTTCCTTGTTGGAAAAAAAAGGGACAGTTGATTCAAACAATGACCATGTAGCCTCTATTTGCATGTTTTGGCTTCATTTAAATGGTTTCCCTGGTCTCTATATTCCTTAGAAAATACAAGAAAAGTGCTACAGATATTTTATTCGACGTAGGCTCAACTTAAATACTAAACATGGATTAGTCAATGTACTTCATAGAAACGGAAACAGTAGGATATGTGTATAGTCATGTGCCACGTAATAATAACATTTTGAAGAACACCTCATATATGGCGGTGATCCCATAAAATTATCATGGAGCTGAAAAAGTCCCACCACCTGGTATCATAGCCATCATCATGTCTCATAGCACAACACATTATCTTTTTATGTTTAGATACACAAATACTTACCATTGTGTTACTGTGTTTAGTGCCATAACAGTTTATACAGATGTGTAGCTTAGGAGCAGTAGATTGTACCATATAACCTGTGTGTGCAGTAGTCTATACCATCCGGGTTTGTATAGTACACTCCGTGATGTCTGTATGACAAAATTGCCTAACAACACATTTCTCAGCATGTATCCCCATTGTTAAGTATTTCACTTCTGTATATAGATTCACAGCGGGGACTTATTAGGGGAATGCAATTATGAAGACTGGGAAGTCCAATGATATGCAAGCTAGAGAGGGAAGCTGATAGCATGGCTCAGTCCAAGTCTGAAGGCCTGAAACCAAGGGAGTCTAGGGTGTAGCTCTGAAGTTGATGACCTGAGAAACTGGTGCAAGTGCCAGAGGATGCATGGAGGCCAGAGAACCTGGAGTTCTGATGTCCAAGGGCAAGAGAAGATGGGTGTCCCAGTTCTTGGCGAGAAAAAAAAAGAGCTAAAGTGAAAGCTTAGATCTTAAAGATTATCTAAGTGGTTGTGAACAAAATGTTGGTAGAACTATAGAAAATAAAGCAATTCTGATGAAGTCTGAGACTATAATGATGAACAAGGTATTGGGAACTGGAAGGCCATCCTTGTTATAAAGTGGCAAAGAACTTGGTTGAATTGTGTCCATGTCCTAGGACTTTGTGAAAGGCAATGAATGAGGATATTTGGTGGAAGAAATCTCTAAACAAAGTATTGAAGGTGCTGCATGGTTTTTCTTGACTGATTGTAGTAAAATGAGAGAAATGAATTAAAGATGGAATTTACAATCAAAAGGAAAGCAAAACTTAAACATATGGAAAATTCCCAATGTAGCCAAACTTCAATAAATGAAAAGATGTATTCAGGAGAGAACACCAAGGGTATGCCCAAATGAATATTTGATAAAGAGATTAATATAGATAGAAGGAAGCCAGATATTATTCATTAAAACAGTGTATAAATGACCCTGAAAGCATTTCAAAGATAATTGAAGCTGCTACACTCATCATAGCCCAGTGTGTCAAGACATAGGGGACAGAACAAAGTCAAAAGAAAAACCTCAGGTGCCTATAGGACCTCAGCACTTGCTTCCCTGTACTACCTCAAGTCTCTGCTTCCAAAATTCTGGCATTGCATATTTTTGTCCATCCCAAGTATGCCTTCAACATCGGCAGGTATGGCTCAGATCACCACCACAGAGGACACAAGTGGTAAACCTCAGCATTGCCCATGAGTGGTAATTCTGCAGACACACAGAGTGCATGAGCTGTGTGGGCATGGCTGACTCCAAGCAGATTTCAAAAGATATCTCAAAGAGCCTCAGGGTCCAGGCAGAAAACTGCCATAGAAATCAGGACCACGACAGAAAGTTGTCACTAGGGCAATGGCCAACAGAACAGTGGGTTTGGGGTTATTACAGAATCCTGACTAGGGCATTGCCCAGTGGATTTGGAGTCAGGGTCACTAAAGAGACTCTCCACTAGGACAATGCCCAGCAAAGCCACTAGGGTAGGGCCCCTGAAGAAAGCCCTCATTAGGGCAATATCTAGTGGAGCTGTCATAGCAGACCCACCTCTTTGACACTAAAACTGTCGAGTGACCAGTATGCAACATCAGTCTTGGAGAGCTACAGACACAATACTTTAATCTGTGATAGTGTCTATGTGGGCCACATCCAGAAAAATCATGAAAGTTGAGGAACCTGCAGCCTTGGGGGCCCAAATGCCAGTCTAGTGTGTCCAGAAGTCAGGGCATAGAATTAAAGGTTATTCCCAAGTCTCAACATTGAGTGTTGTTTGGCTTGTTGGGTTTTAGAATTACTTGTGGCTTTCTATCTTATTTCCTACTTATCTCTTTTGTATGAAAATGTCTATTCAATATCTATCCCATCATTGCATCTTGGAATCACATAACCTGTTTCACAGGCTCAAAGCTGGTGGGAAATTTGCCTCAGAATGAATCACACCTTGAAGCTCATTTATATCCACTTTATAAGATATTTAGATAAGACTGGACTTCAGACTTTTGAGCTGACACTAGAATAAGTTGCTTCAGAGAGCTCCTAGGCTCTTCTAGCTCTTCTGCCATATGAGGACACAGTGTTCAAGGCACCACCTTGGAAGCTGAGACCAGGCTCTCACCAGACACTGAAGTTGCCAGCACCTTGATCTTGAACTTTCCAGCCTACAGAACTATGAGAAATACATTTCTATTATTTAGAAATTAACCAGTTTATGTTATTTTATAATAGGACCAGGAACGAATTAAGACAGTCATTCTATATTTTTCATATTACATCACATCAGGTTTCTGTTTGTTTTTTACCATTTTAATCATGCTAACTAACATTGACCATGGATTCATGTGACAATAACACAATACTTCCATTGTAAAAATTTCCACCAACTTCCTACCTTTTTATTTATCCATTGATGGTTAGTTCTGAAACCATTTATTTTACTTGAAGTTGCAAGATGTTGATTTTTATTTAATTGTTTTTTTTTTGTTATTTATTAGCTGGAATATTTTTGTAGAATATAGCTTTCCCTCCCTTGTCATCTATGGCTATTTGAATAGTATGAATTAAAAATCATAAAGTTCAGAATAAATTATTGATTCTCTCATTTTAGCTGCTGATTTAAGGAAAAGGGAGTTGATGTCAAGTTACCTCCAGTGGTGTTCAATGAGTTTCTTCACCCCTTCACAATTTCTTACTCTCTCTCATCTTTACCTTTACCTTTCTTTTTCCACATTGTAGACCCAGAACACTACTGTAATGTGTTTTATAAAATTATTACTAATCTTTATCTTTGATATTCAGATTATTCTCCTCTCACAAAGGAACAAAGATTGTTAGATGCTTGATTGCTGGACCACTGAAATTCTTCAAGTTCATTATACATTTTCTGCCACATGGTTGAAATCAGTATTCTTTGCAAAAGTTGTGATTCCTCTTAATGAGGAATGGTGTTGGAGAACCATAGGATAGATGAGTAGTGTCCATTGCTACTGAATTGGTGTTGCACCTAGGATTTTTCTTTGAAAATAGCTGGGAAATAAAAAGTAAAAATAATAATTGTCTAATTATATGTTGTACATATTATCTGGGTGCTAATTTTTAGAATTTAAATACGAATTTTGAGATAAAGCTCACATGTTATTAAAGAATATTTAATAAATACATATGTAGAAATTCTGCTTCTGGTGATATGGCTGTCTAAATACCCAGGCTGATTATCTATAAAATACAGTGTAAACTTTTTTAATGCATCCATAAGTTGTCAAGGAAGTAAGAACTCAGGTCAAAAGTAAGGAACACTAAATTTGGCTTTTGTCCTGTAGAATTTTCTGAAGCCAGTGAATTTGAGTATCAGTTTTTGTAGATGTGCAGAACCTGGGACAAAAATTAAATTTCAGAACCTGGCTTGGGAAGTATAATTGAAGATGGGTATCAAGCTAGTACCCAACAGAAAATTTCATCTCCTGTATAAAGGTAGGCTAGAAATATCCTCCTCCAAACTGAGTACTGCTCTATAATTGAATCTACAAAAATTTAAAGAATATTTTAAAAAATCACCCCTGATAATTTGATTTGGAACATAACTTAGTCATTATATAGGCTTACAACCTATTGGACATTACACAGTTTAGCAACCTGAATTATAATTAATTAAAGTGGTCCCCAAAACTCTCAAGTATAGAATTTAGCCTAAAATAACCTAAACTCAGTGTTTTCAGATGGCTGACAGTAATACATAAAACAAATACTCCTGAAAGAAATCAACTTTCTCTCAGGCTCAAACCACTTCCATAGACAAGATTCCAAGGCAAATAAGCAGATTACATTCAATAGTCACAATATGTGCAAAGACATAACCCTTCATGAACAAGAACCAGTAAAAAAAAAAATGTAGCCAAATAATATTAGTTCATGTGGGTGTGTGCATATATGCAATTTGCACTATGATAAACAAATATGATTAGAATTAAACACAGCATAATATGTATGCAATATTTGTGGGAACATTATATAATGCTACAGTAAAATATTTGAGTGACCTAAATAAATGAGATATCATGATCACGAATGAGAAGATAATATCATAACGATGCCATTTTCCCCAGTTAGATCTATAGATTTAATACAATATCAATCAAGATCAAAACAGGCTTTTTCGTGGAATTTAGAAGCAAAGTCTAATTTTTATATGAAAATTTAAGTCTTAAAAAAGTCAAGTCACTCCTGTAACAAAAGAAAAATATGGTTGGACTTGCCATAATAGATATCAAGACAATTTAAAACTATAGTTACTAAGACATGAGGCAGAGTGAATAGAAAAGAATATTGTGCTCTAAAACAGATGGACACAAATATATGATTTTTGACAGAGGTAGAGTTATAGATCACTACAGAGATAACTGACTTTTAGTAAGTGATGTTTGGATAATTGAGCACCATTCTGCTGTAAAATCTTGTCAGTAATTTCTCCTTAAGATATGTGTTTAGGCCTGGCACAATGAGTCATGCCTGTAAAGCCAGAACTTTGAGAGACTGAGGCAGAAGAATTGCTTGAGCTCAGGAGTTTGAGATCAGCCTAGGTTGCATAGCAAAACCTCATATCTACAAAAAATCAAATAATTAGCTGAGCATATTGGTATGCTCCTGTAATCCCAGCTACTTGGGAGGCAGGTAGATTGCCTGAAGCCTAAGAGGTCGAGGCTGCATTGAGCTATGATCATGCCACCACACTCCATTCTGGGCTACAGAGTGAGACTGTGACTCAAAAAAAAAAAAAAAGTGTTATTTGTCATTGTATATTCAGTTCACCTAAAATATATGTGGGAGAAAACAGCAATGAAATGTACAAAAAGTATAAAATACATAGGTTATTAGCTATCCAGAGGGTAGAATAATGTCAACTATGAAGAAAATTTAAGTGAAATCAAAGTTAGTTTTACTCAGTTGAGAATAAAAGAAGTATAGTTTGGTTTTTTGCTCTAATTGAAAGGAACATGTTGATGAAATCAAATAATTTGAATGGAAAAGCAAATACTATATATTATGATCTCTTCATTCTTAAGAACAAATAAATCAAGGACTAGAAAATGTCTTTGATTTTTAAAAATTTCCAGGTAGTTTTTTTTTTACTTGAAATTAATACCCCAATATAATATTCATAAGAGAGTGAATATAAAATGTTAGAGATAAATGACAGATGGCACATTAAAAAGTTTCAAATAAATGGTGCAAGAACCTAATATATAAAGCTGATATCAAAATAGATTTACTTTTATGGAATACTTAGAGTTTATACCCTCTGTAACAAAATTGTTTGATTAACAGTACCAAGTTATAAACACAGATGAATAAGTGGAATGACTGAGTAAAAATTTTACTCTATCATGAATGGATAAGGCATGAATGAGTTAGCAGTCGCCACAACCATCAGTACATAAACCACAATGGTAAGTTGTTACATATGGAAATGTAATTCTGTTTTCTTGACTCTTCCAATCATTGCTATTTATAGATTTAGTCCTTTAAAATAATTTTTCAATAACTTTAAGTATACTAATGGTTTTTGGTTACATAGATGAATTGTATAGTAGTAAAGAAGCATAAGCTTTAAGTGTACCTGTCACTCAACTTATGTACATTGTACCCAACAGGTAATTTTTCATTCCACACTTCCCTTCCACCATTCCCCCTTCTGAGTCTCCAATGTCCATTATATTTGCCATCCTATATGCCTTTTCGAACCCATCGCTTAGCTCCCACCTGTGAGAACATGTGGTGTTTGATTTTACATTCCGAAGTTACTTCACTTAGGGTAATGGTCTCCAATTTCATCCAAGTTGCTGCAAAAGACATTATTTTGTTCTTTTTAATGGTTGAATAGTATTTGATGGCATGTTATTTATCCAGTGATCTTCTGGTAGACATTTAGGCTGATCCCACATCTTTGTAATTGTTGAGTTGTTCTGCGAAAAACATACAAGTATGGGTGTCTTCTTTGTATAATGATGTATTTTTCTTTGAGTAAATACTCAGTAGTGGGATTGCTAGATTGAATGGTAGATCTACTTTTAGTTATTTGAGAAAACTCTATACTGTTTTTCATCGAGGTTGTGCTAATTTACATTCCCACCAACAGTGTATAAGCATTCCCTTTTCACCACATCCGTGCCAACATCTATTGTTTTGGTTTTTACTTTTGAATAATGGCCATTTTGATTGGGGTAAGATACTATATCATTGTGGTTTTAATTTGCATTTCCCTGATGATGTGTTTTTATTTGAGATATTTAGAATGTCTGCAATGTTACCAAAGTTTTAAATGTCTCTAAAATATGTGAGAATTTGTGATTAACACTCATTTTTAGACCATGAATAGATGTATTTTTCGTAATAAAAATCCAGCAATATGAAATTTTACATAATACACTTTTTTAGTTTTAAAAGCTTTTCTCCATGATTTAAAAATAGTAATATTTCTGATTAAATATATATATTCTAAAGAGATGATGATTTGATCTGTTGCTCACACTGGAGTGCAGTGGTATGATCACAGCTCATCCTAGTCATACACTCTCGGGTTCAAATAATAAGTAATCCTCCTGCCTCAGTCGTTTAAGTAGCTGGGACTACAGGCATTTGTGACCATGCCAACTTTTTTTTTTTTTTTTTGAGACAGGATCTTGCTTTGTTGCCCAGGCTGGTCTCAAACTCCTGGCCTCAGCCTCCCGAAGTGTTGGGATTACGGGTTCAGCTAACACTCTTGGCCTATGAAACCATTTTTTAAAAGTTGAATATCAGGCAACCCCTCGGTTCCCCTTCCACTGTGAGAGCTTTTCTGTCTTCTTAATAAATTCTGCTTTCTCCACCTTCTTAAAAAAAAAAAAAGTTGAATATCATATTTTTAGGGAAATGCAATCATGATGAATAAAATAGAAATATAGATAAGTTCCCCTCTATTGTCTAAAGCATCTGAATATTAATTTCTAAATTTGATTCAGTGGTTTGGTTTACATTTACTTTTATATTAGATCTAGTCCTGAAAATGTAATACTTAAAGAGTAAATATAGGTTTGATATATTTTAATTCACATCCAAAATATAATCTCATCTGAAAGTGATTTACAGGATTTTAAAATCATTTCAATAAGTTCTTTTTTCATTATTCTAATTTTTTTGGCAACAGTCAACTGTGTATTAAAGTCCCTTGGCAGAATAAAAATGAAACAGTCTGTCCAACGGTAACAGTTCCTGAGCCTCATGGATCTGCAACATCTCAACTTCTGGAACTCTCCTGTTGCCATTGAAGCTTTCACTATTCATCTGACCACAGCATAACCCTGTTTCTTACCTCTGCCCTAGCTGGAAAACTAATGAGCAATACTATTTCAGGTCTCCCACGGATTGCAAAGGAAATTCCTGTAGACTGTGATCAGTGTATTCTTTCTACTCTGAATACTAAATGACTACATATTTTTATTTATTTTTTTTTGCCATTTTGTATTTTAATATAATCTGTTCTTAGATTCAGAAAAACGAAGATTTCTTTCCATTTCAATTATTCTTTCAGAACAAAGACAAAACAGTGCATTGGAATAGTGCCATTGGGATGTCTGTTTAAAGAATTTCAGGCCACTGCTTTGCTAAACTCTAGTCTGGCCACGTGGCTCTTTGAGCTATGGCCACCATGTTTCCCCAAGCTTTTACCTCCTCTACCTTGGGGATGAATCTCCTCTCTCTCTCTCTCTCTCATTTTCTTTCTAAATAAATTGTATTTTACAATAAAACAAGAATTTCACACATAGTATAGCAAACATATTTTCATGTTTTTATGGTTTTTATTAAACTTAAGCAATACTTGTTAGATCACTCAGATTCTGACACTCAGAACTACTTGAAGCTCTTGAATCATTTAAACTGATTTGCCAAGAATTTCTGAGATGGCTGCAATAGAGTAACTTTAGCTAACTTACACTCCTGCTGAGAACACGTAGAAAAGACATAAAACTACAAAGGGGGGATTCATTTGAAGTAACTAGAGAGTTACTGAAGCTAGCAGGACTTGAAGGGCCAACATCCCTCAGAGAAGTGAACCACAAAGAGGTGAGCTGACATTCTATAAGCAGTTTTTATACTCAGAGCATTTGCTGGGGAAAGACACTGGGAAACCCAGAAGAAAGCAAAGAAAAAAGAAAGCTAAGAGACAAAAAAAAAAAAAAAGTTTTGGTAAACACATGAGGTATGTGGGAAATATGTATAGAGGTCAAGAGACAGAAATTGGAGTAACATATTCAGAAATTAAAAGGCAAAATGAAAGAGAGAGGGAAGATAAAGATAAATGGACTTACAGTTAGCTGTATTCCCCTATGAAGTATTTGTTCAAGTTTAAAACAGAGAAGTCTAAAAAAATCTAAGAAGAAAGGATACAGCATTTAAAAGGTGAGAGAACTATTCAGAAATTTTCTAGTATTGAGGAGCTAAATTTAAAATTAGGGAACTATCATTGAGGTAGGACCCTGGTATCCTAAGCTATCAGTTGATGTATACCCTAGGAGCACCAAACAAAACAGAGATAAACTGACCAATACAAAAATCACAATTCAGCCATCAGTACACTAAGTAAACCCTCTCTGAAGATAACAATAGTACCCAGAGTCTCTCCAATATTTTCATTAAATAATTCCATCTTTCAATGAGAAACACACCTGTGGATCAAGTTGGCAGTGACAGAGTTTATTAATACATTTTTTAAATGATGAAAATATAAAAATCAAGTTCTGTCATGGAATATCTAAAAAGAATCAAATGAAAAGTCTAGAATTAAAAATCATGATAATCAAAAATAGCTAAAACTGTAATAATTGAAATGTTAAAATGAATTTAACCATGCTATTAGATACAGCAAAAGATAGGATTAGCGAACCGAAATCTTTATATGTAGAAAATGTTTAAGCTGAAGCACAGAAATAAGAAGAACAAAAAAGAAGGTAGGGAAAAGAACATAGAAGATATATGGGACATTGTAAAAAGAAAAAATAAAATCTAGTATGTGTTTAGAAGTCCAGAAACAGGAGACAGAGCATAAGGCAAAACCAGTATTAAAAAGCTAATGACTAAAAGTGTTCCAAACTTGGCAAAAGTAATTTAACCAAAGACTCAAAGATTCCATATATGGCATTGATTCAATTGGATATCCAATTGAATAGCCAATGGATGAAAAATTAAAATTATATACCTCAAGCAAGAAAATTTTACCACATTAATAAAGAGGTAAAAAATTATAGGATGATGTCAAAAGATGAATACCTCTTGGTAAACTTCAGCACTATCAACAATTTTAAAAAAGCTAAGAAAACAATGACTAGAACAAAACATTTTTAACCTAATAAAAGATGTCAAAGAGAAACAGCAAACGTCATATATATTCATGAAATGTTGAAAGGTTTCCCCTTAAGATCAGAAATATGATATCCATTAACATTTCTACTCAATATTTTATAAGAAATTCTAGACAGTTTAATAAGGCAAGAAAATAAGTAAAAATATAATAGTGGTAAAAAACTAAAACTGTCTTTATTTCCAGATAATGCAATATAGAAAAATTTAAATAAGCTGTAGATTAAAAAATTAAAACAAATTCAACAGACTATATTGACGTTTTCAATATACAAAAATAATTGTGTATATAAATATACAAAAGTATTATAACATTAAATTTAAGAAAAATACAAATTACAATAGAATGAAACATCAAAAAACAGAACAAATCTAATGCTAGATACTCAAGAATCTAAACAGAAATGACAAAATATTATTGGCAAACTAATGGCCTAAATAAGCAAATGTCAAAGACTTTATATTGTAAAAATATTTATTTTTCAAAATTGATCAATAAAAAAAGCTCAGCCTCAATAAAAAAAATCAGATTATTTTTGCAAGTTTATATTGGTGGAAAATAACAAGTTGTTATTAATATTAACATCAAAATCAGTGTCAAGAATAGCTAATCTATTCTTTTTTTTTTTTTTTTTTTTTTTTTTTCTGAGTTGGAGTCTCACTCTGTTGCCCAGACTGGAGTGCAGTGGCCTCTCCTGGCCACTGCAGCCTCGACCTGCTGGGCTCCGGTGATCCTTCCGCCCCAGCCTTCCAAGTAGCCGGAACTACAGGCGCGCGCTACCACGCCCGGCTGATTTTTTGATTTATTGTAGAGATGAGGTCTCGCTGCCCAGGCGGGTCTCGAACCCGCGGGCTCAGGCAATTCACTCACCTCAGCCTCCCAAAAGCGCGGGATTACAGGCTGAGCCACCGAGCCCGGCGCTAATCTATTCTTAAAGTAGAATAATATTCAATGGTATAAACTACTGGATATCTAGACTTATTTTAAACACAGTATGTTATTGGTGCAAGCAAGACAAATAGACCAGGATAGAGTTCAACAACAGACCTACACTTACAGAGTCAGCCACTAAAAAGTGCCACTGCCATACAAGGGTAGAAGATAGTCTTTTCAATGCATGACATTTATTCAATTGGATATCTGTATGGAAAACGAAATAAAACTTATCTCCAACATACACCATATACAAAAATTAATTCCAAATGGATTGCAGACTTAAATTTAAAAGATACACAATTTTCTAAAATTTAGTAAGATAGGAGAAAAGCTTCTTGATTTTGAAATGAACAAAAATTTCTTAAACAAAACATAGAAACCACTGGAAAAAATTAAGAAACGTAATTTAATTAACATTAAATATTTTTGTTTATCAAGAGATACCACTGAAAATGAAAAAAACAAAAACAAGAAGCTGTAGAGTTGAAGAAGATATTGGCAATATATCAATCTGACAAAGGTTAGTATAAAAGATTCCTACAAACCAGTAAAAAAAAAAAAAAAAAAACAGAATTCCGAGTTGAAAAGAATAAAAGATTGAATAGGTATATAACAAGATATGATGCCCAAATGTTCATTAAAATATTGCAAAAGTGGTTTTAACATCATTACTCATCAGATAAACAATTCAAGTTAGCACTACAATAAGTCAACATTTATTTAGCAAATACTCAAATATATATATATTTTTTAAATTCAGAGATATTGCATTTTGAATGGTTTAAAATTCAAATGACCATAACAAATGTTGGTGCAAATTCAAATTATAGGACTTTTTATGCCCTGTCAATGGGAATATTAAAAAAAATTAGACTAACAAATTGTTTGGCAATGTTTGCTAATACTAGACATATGCATACCCTACAGTCCCATTCCTAGAAGAGAACTGCACACATAGATGTATTATAAGACATGTTCGATGATGTTCACAGAAGCATTATTTATAAATGCTCCACACTTGAATCTAATGTACATCAATACTAGGATTAATAAGTGAATTGTGGTAAATTCTTAAAAAAGAATACTATTGAGCAGTAAAAAAGATAAACTCATGTTACAACCAACAGCAAGGCAGAATCTAGCATATTGTTGAACGAAATAAGCCAGAATATGCAAAAGTATGTGTACCATCTGAGTTATTGTACATAAAATTAAAAAATGGACAAAATCATTTTGTAGTGATAGAAGTAAGAGTAGTAATTATCTTTGGTGGGAGCAAGAATTATTGAGAAGTGTTTGTATTTACATAAGTTTGTTCACGCTGTAATAATTCATTGGGCTGGATAATTATAATCTGTTCAATTTTCTGTCTACATTTATATTTCAATACAAGTTTACTAAGTCTTACATAACATATCTATTTTAATATTAATTTCTATTAGAAATATAAGCACCTTAAGAACTTTCTATGACTATTCTTGTCTCTTGTTAAAAGAAATAAGCACACTGATATATTTTTAAAAGAATATATGTGTTTTGAGAAAAGTTCAAAATCTTTGCATTTAAAAAAATATATATGTATATATATTTGAGTCTTTGCTAAGTATTTAAACTTAATTTTGCTTTTTATCCTCATAATAACTTCATCTGAATTATGGGAAAAAATTATGATTAAACCAAAATGAAAATTTAAAACAAAGAATTTTTAAAATCATGCAAGTGCAATGCAACTTATAATTTTAAAAATAGATTATAATAAACATCAGATTTTTTTTAGTGTGAAGGAAAAACAAATCTGATATTTGTGGTAGCTCTAAATTTATCTATCTTCACTTATTTAAATTTCTGTAACCAGCAAGTACATTGTTACCTGAGACTGCTCTCTTGATTTTAACAGAAATACGAGTGATGATATGATCTCACCTATATATAACATAATTTTCAGTATCTCAATCATTTTACTTATGTAACTGTGATCCTTCACTTATTCTCTCATTCTAAAATATTTATTGGTATGTGTCATATTTATTGAACATGTGTCATGTTCATTACTAGTCACTGAGTAGATAGACAATCGGAAACAATATAGACATGATTTCTACTTTTTGGTGCTTATGGTCTGGAGGAGAAGTTACATAATCAGTCATAATCAGACAAAGA
The DNA here is from genome assembly GCF_000164805.1 of Carlito syrichta. Lineage (NCBI taxonomy): Eukaryota > Metazoa > Chordata > Mammalia > Primates > Tarsiidae > Carlito > Carlito syrichta. Next base: position 566,221 of record NW_007249792.1, on the reverse strand, counting down.
AATATATAATTGCAAACTGAAATGTAAAGATCTATGGTTGAAATGAACATACTGTTAAAAAGATAATCAGGGAGACAATTGAAATTGGACAGTCAAGGAAGGAAATGAATTTTTTTTTTTTGAGGAAATGAATTAGGACTGATTTCCAAAGGATGAAAAGGTGAAGAATGAAGTTTAGACTATTATAGTAGAGGACTACCACTCATGAAGTCCTTGTGGTAGGAAATAGAATGAGTAGCAACATGGCGAGGGCATGGTAACCATATGTCAAATAGACATGAATTTGGAGGGGTATGTTATTCTTCAGAAAATGCCTGGATTTTTCTTCAAGAGCACTGGAAAGCTATTAAAACATTTAAAGATAAAATGCCTATTAAAAGTAAGATTTTAGCATTAAGTAATAGACTGGCAACTAAACAATGTGAAAAGTTAATTGGCGAGAGTAATAGTAGATTTGAGGCATCTAGTTAGGAAGATTTATGAGGGGCTAGATAAGCAATGAGGGTGACTTGAATGAGAGGGTTGACAAAAAAATGAAGAGAAGTGGTCTGATTTGAGGTATGATTAGGACAGTCAGACTATTTGAGCTTCACTTTTATCCACAGTAAATTAGAATACAGTGTATATTTTGTAAGGTTGTTATAGGAACAAAAGGATATAATTGTAATGTTAGTTTTAATAAATAAAATATTTTTAACTGGGAAAATAAGGACATTCACATACAATCCTAAACTGTTCCCTCTTTCAACAGTGAATAGGTCTTGCTCCAGTTTCCTCAGAACTCAAGGTGGTCATGGTATACAGTATTACAAACTGGTCTGCACCTCTGTTGTAGAGAATAGTTTCCTTTTACCTTGATTCTTTGTGAAATGCTATCACAGCTTATATACTCATTATGGATTCTGGAGGCTACACATATTAATATTTACTGAGCCTTTGCTATGTGTCAGGTATCAAAGACATTTCACACGTGTTTAATATTATTCTCACATTGGGGATAAACTGAGGCTTTAGTAGTGAATTAATGTGTTAAAAGCCATAGACAAGATTAAATTCCAGGTCTGTCTAGTTCCAACACTCATGCTCTTTTCACAGTATCGACCCATTTTAGTGATTCCTAGACTGGCCTTCTTGTGATGTATGGTTGCCTGCTTTTGTCTTGCAACCTTCTGTAACGGCTTAATTGCCCACTCTTGCATTCCAGCCTTCTAGTTTCCTGGCACCATTTACCTATCCTCTCCTGATTACTTCCTCTAATGCCACTAGTATTAAAATATTCTTTATTTTTATGCATTTTAGAAGTGGCTAACAGAATTTTGGTGCCACCCATGCTGTTATTTGACATTCATCTTGTCCCAGAATTATACTTTGTATTCCAGTATTCATGCCTCCTTCCTCAGAGCTATAAATCATTGACTATTTATTCATGTTTAACATGTGCCTTATCCGGTGTGACATGGGAGGGGTTTCATGAAATCATCTCATTTGTAACCACTGAGGTTACACTATAACACTTATTTTAAAACCTAGACTCTTGCTATCTGCATAAATTGTTAGCCTATCTAAACTTATATACTAGTTTACTACTTTAAAAGCACAAACCAAAAAAAAAAAAATGCTTTAGTTCAATGGAGGAACTGTATACTGGGCATCCATTATGTGAAAAACATTCTAGTGCAAAGAAATAGAAAGCATACTTCCTTTTCTCTGATGCCTAAATCTCTTTGTAGTCTCCAAAATTCTCTATATTTGTTCAGCAAATTGAATTGAATTCATGCCATGGGGAAGGAATTTTATCTATCCAAGTGCTAATTTAAAAAAATATGACTTAAAAACAGAAAAAATCTTAATTAAAAAGTAGTATTTGACTGATTAAATTAGTCAAAAACTATTAAAACAATCTGAACTTGGAGAACATAGCCTCAATTATTAACGTATCGTAGAAACCAGAGAATGACATTTGAAGTAACTTATCTATACTTAAGTGTGTTATGCTGATGCTTTCAAGCTAAATCTCAAACCCTAGGATTTGATTAGAAACATCAGGCTACCGTAAGTTAGAAAAGTGAACACATTCTTTGCTGGAAATGAAGGGAGTGGCTCCAGTCCTGGTTAGGTCAGCCAAAAGCTAAAGGGAGGAGAAAGAATGAAGCAAGAATCAAAATTTATTAAACCATATTGTACATATTTAAAAAGCATATTTTATGTTACTTCTTCCAGGTAGAAGGAAGAAAAATCTGGTAATAATTTATACTGATATTTAGATTCATTCTCCAAATTTGTTAATTTGGAGTAATGATGAATATATCAAGTTTTTTTTAACTTATTTTATAAAGTTTTATGAATATAAGTTTAAATTTAGGATGGTGACATAGGCCTGAGTGTCTTTATCTCTATGCAATATGGGCTCAGATCTTATTATCCATGCCAACGTGAAGTGCTGACATTAATACCAAAATCTCCATGCTCCAGGACCCCTTTGCTTGCCTGTAAGAATATTGCTACCCATAAATCACTTTGAACTGCGATTTGCCCCTGAGAGCAGTGGAGCTGAGATGGGGTAGTTCAAGCCTTCCGCAGATCCACAGACCCAGTGCTTCTCCTAGACCATCCCCAGAAAAGCATTGGATATTAGATATCAATTTCTGCCTTCTTTCTGCTTTTACAAAATAAACAAGCAGCAGAGATTTCCATGCTATGCCCATTCAGGATGTTCAATAAGAGATTTATTACCAAAAATATATTACAGGAATTATTGAAACTCCTCTTTCAGCACTTGCTTGGGAGGTTGAGTCAGAATTGTGCAGCCAGTCCAGTTTTCCAAACTGCAGTGTTCATGGTTCCCGGTGCATTTTGTGAGGCTGTTTCTGTCACCTCGAATCTGGGGAAACTGGAAATGTGCAACTTCTGAGTCGATTTGGAAAACTACCATTGGATCTTGAAGTGCATAACCAGTATCTTTTCTCTGACAAAGTGAGAATGCAACACTCTCCTATACACTCAGCTTGGTAAATAGGAGGATGCTTAACCAAAGTTGCCTCTGTTTCCAAAGGTTAATAGCCCTGAGCAGCATTTCAAATTATGGACAGAGCCTCTCTTTTAACACTCAAATGTGAAACCAAGCCAGCTGGATTAGAATTAGCCTATCCCATGAACCTATACATGAACCTCCTTCACTCTGCCAACTATCCTATCTCTACATCTGGCTTACCATCCTAATCTTCTCCTTTGTTTGAACTTTCTCTTGCAAGCTCTTTCCTTTCTCCAGGCAATCTAGATTCCACAGAAATAAAACTAGTTCACGAAAACATTAGAATATGTGTTTGTCAAAGTAGGTTATATTAGCTCAAGTCATCCAGGAGAATCATCAGTAAAAATGAGTGGCTATAAATAGCTAAAAGCAGGGATGGTGTATCCCTCGTTCCATTCATCTGAGGCATTAGTGTGAGTCTGGTAGCCAGGATTAAAGAGGTGGCTGCAATGACAAGGATACTGAGAAATTACAGAAGCTAAACATAAGGAGACATATTCAGATGTGTGGCAGCTAAGCAAAAGAGATTTTGATGAGAAAACACATTGAGACAATGTAAGGTAAAACTTTATGATGTCAGGTAAAACATTTAGAATTTTGTTATTATAGAATGTGTCAACATAAAAACTATTTTGATATAACTTTTGAAGACATCTAGTTTAGTAGAAATGTTTTACTTTCTTGTCCTGAGATTGAATAGCTATTAATTTTCAGAATATGCCTATTCGTTTCTGTGTTTATGCTTCTCTTTTTGTCAGCAAAATGTCAATATATGTTTGATAGAAACAATAGCTTCCAGGAAGTAAATAAGATGCGCTCAGAGCAAGAAGTTAAGGTCCAACCATAGAATATTAAAGAGAAAGTATTTAGAGTATTTTGATCCCTTAGAACTAAACATAGACAATGTGACTTCAAGTATATACTCATAAATATTGCACTCAGCTGCCTCACTGGGTGTTTTCCAAGTTAAATGAAATTATGTAGGTAAAGTGCTGCACACAGCAAAAGTTCAATCCATGCTAGTCAATGTTAAATCTGTAGGTTAAGCTACTCATCTAAATTTTTGACCTATTGAAAACTGAGCATTATGGCAACTGAACTGTAGGCCTTGTTTTCTAGTAAACATTGCTAAAGTAATAAACCCAGTCAGTCCTCAGTTCTATGTGTTAACTGACAATGGTCAATTCAATAAGTGTGATAGACTGTAAAAATAGCCACAAATCATTCCTGTCCATGTATCTGCGCTGTCTTACACTGTAATTCTGAGTACCTACCCACTCTGATGCTAGGCTTGGTCATGTGAATTGTCTCAGCCAGTGGGATAATAACAAATAAGCAGAGACTTGAAAATGCTTGTGATTGAAGCTTATCCTTTCTTGCTACTCATGGAACACCTCAATCACTATGTGAGTAAGCCTGGACTAGCCTGCTGGATGAAAAGAGAACCATGACATAGTCAGCTACCGGCCAGTTATCCATGGGGACTATGAGTGGGATCATTCCAGACCAGCCAGACCCTCAGTTGATAACTTATGAATGAGTGAGATTAACTGAGACCTTTGGAAAAGCCAGGCACTGATTCCAGCCCGTATTGCATCCTATGAATTGTGAGCTAATTAATTGTTGTTTTAAGCCACTAATTTTCAGAGTGACATATGACTTTCCCAGACTAACAGATAAAATAAGAAAATGAAATCCCAATGAACCCCTATTGATACTATAGTTTGATTGGGATAGAAAGGAAATTACCTAGAAATTTGGCAACTATTGGATTAATAAGATAACACAAACCGACATGTAGAGGAAGTCATGTCTATATTCTGCATTATCTACTTTGGCACTACATGGAACCTCACCATAAGCACATTACTAATGCAAAGGTGACCACGCATTCCTGAAGTTATTTAAGGTCATCTGACATTGTACTCAGCCTTATTTTTGAAGCTGGCAGAGCTAGAGTGTAATGTAAATTAGCAACTAAAAACTATTAGCTTCCAAGTCTCAGTAAGATTTTATCTGGCAAAGCTGCTCAGTCCTTTTCTCACATTGAATGAAGAAAAAAAATGTCATAGGAAATCCTGCCAGTCTGCGGGAGTAGATGCTTTTCAGTATGAGAGTCTCAACCCTGGACGCAGGATGGGTCCACTTCCTTTGGATATACCCCTGTTTTTAGGAGGAATGTTACAGACTCTTAAATGTTGACGTCCATGTAATAGTAAAATTGAAACTGAGAAAGGTTTTTGTATTGAACTAGTCAACATTGTCAGCATTTCTAATTTGCTGCATATTTGAAGACCAGCCAGTGAGAAGGTGATGCTTTGTCCTAATGTTAGAACAAAGAAATCTATCTCTGTAACACAACAATAGTAAAACAAAGCACAGTAACACCTGTTTTAAATAATCGAATCCATACCAACTTGGAGAAACTCTGGACTAAATTCTTTTCTAAATCATCAATTTCATACAGCAAAAGCCAGATATAACAATTACCCTTTACACATTTTTAATCATTTACCTAATTCCAGCTCCCATAAAAACATAGAAATTGTAAAATATTTTTGAATGATTTTCTCTTTTGTTTTACATTGTGGAAAAATATTCTTCAGAAGACAAAAGTCATTAACTGACATGTTCTACAATACTTAAAACAATTGGGAGTAATGTGACACAATTTGTATGAGCAAATAGATTTTTCAGTGCCTTAAAATTTTTAATAATTGTTTATATTTTCGTTACACTTAATAACTGAAAACACTTTTGTATTAAGATGATTACATATATCTGTTGAGCATAGATGTAAAATGAAGTCTATTTGACCTGGGTGATGCATGATTTAGGAACTGATTGTCAGTTGGTGAGAATATATTTACCATCTGTCATCTGTGTTTCTACTTGGCACTGCCCACTGGAACAATCAGAGTGTCTTTTAGCATTAAAATTCTCTTCCAGTTGTGATCTGCCCAAGTCAGTGTCTTTCCAATTATTACAATGCATACCTGTTAAGCTCATCATTCCTACTAACATGGTTTTGTCTGATTGGTGGAAAAACGCTTGGACTGGATAATTTGTACCCAGCAGCAGATGGATAGGTGGGACCATTGTTACTAGTAAACGTAAATAAACAAAATTGGTAGAAGACTTTTTTTAAATGTTGAGAAGAAACAGGTTTAGGGAAATGCAGCCATTTGGGGACCAGTTTTTCATTCACTGGGCTATGAAGTCTGAGTGTATACTTTTAATAAATAAAATTAGTGTAAATGTTCCATAAATTAAGTTGACGCTATGTATTTATTTGCTCATTGCCTTGGATACTTTCATTAATAGCAATGTTGATATTTCAATGTTAACATTACCCAAGGGAAGAATTCCAAGAAGTATCCAGAACAACTGACAGAAATTACTCTTTGTAATACATTATAAACAATCTTCTGTGGGCTGCACCATATGCTGATTCTATTTTTAATTATTTAGGCACCCCGAATGACACTACTTATAGATAACTTTATTATTTTGTGATGCCAAATTATGTCAACAACTGTAACTACAGTAAAATCGTTACATTGCTTATGCTTTTGTGAACCCATTTATATACAAACATTTTAATTACACAGCACACAATAAGGTAGGTAATAAAAGTAATTATATTGATGTTTTTCAACAAAGAAAACCAAATGACTAGCAGAAAGTGGGAATACAGCAATTATTTAAATAATATAAATTTTTTTTTTTTGAGTTGGAGTCTCACTCTGTCGCCCAGACTGGAGTGCAGCGGCTGCTCCCGACCACTGCAGCCTCGACCTGCTGGGCTCCGGCGATCCTTCCGCCTCAGTCTTCCAAGTAGCAGGAATTACAGGCATGCGCTACCACGCCTGGCTGATTTTTTGATTTATTGTAGAGATGAGGTCTCCCTGCCCAGGTGGGTCTTGAACCCGCGGGCTCAGGCAATCCACTCACCTCAGCTTCCCAAAGGTGCAGGATTACAGGCTGAGCCACTGAGCCCGGCTAATAATATAAATATTAAAACATATTTTTCCATTTGTCTAAATGTCTTCACATGACATTAAAATTGGAAATGTATTAGAGATCATATATATTTACCTGATTAATCACAGATTCTTTAACCAGATTTCCTGGATTCAAATCCAAGCATTGACATTTGTTAGTTGTCTGACCTTGGGGAAGTTTCTTTTTTTTTTTTTTTTTGTAATAAGGATTATCATACGAAAGATGGGGTTAATAACATCACTTCCCTCATTGGATTGTTGAGAGGGAAAAATGTAAAATGCCTAGCAGAGTGCATGGAGCATCAATCTTCTATTGTCATTGTCTGTAAAGATGACTGTGTATAAGTGAATTGGGCATTGCCCTAAATCCCATTGTTGTTGTATACTATTCTCGTTCATTTTCTTTGTTTCACCAAATACCTCAAGACGCCTTCATTTACTGGTATTACCTGATTTGCCTCAGAGTATTTCTCATATCTTTATATGCTCACTCCTCATTAATAGAGGTCCAACCCTTATCAAATTGTATTCAATAACCACATGCCTCTATCATGTCTTATCCTGTGGCTTTATTGCATTTTTTAGACTACTCATTATTTAAATATTCCCCTTATTTGTCATTGGTTTGTTAACTCAGTTATTGTCTGTTTACTTTGTTTTATTTAAAGCAGGATTTATTGAGAGGACAGGAAAGTTCCCAGAGTGGGAGGAGTGACCCGAGGGGGTTGCCCTGTTTCCTTTATTTTAATCACCACTGTGTGTTCTCTCCTTCCAGAACAGCCCCTATAGTGTTAGTGCTCAATGAATATTTGCAAAATAACTGAATGAATACCTGTTCGTGTTCTCTTGTTGCTCCCTCAGCCCCAATGTTTATAGTTTCTCTGCTATTCACATCATTATTTACTTATTTATTTATATTTTAAAGATGTGGTGTACAAGTCGGGACTGGGTACATAAGTGATCTAAGTTCAGATGAAGTTTGAGCCTCCCATTGGCCCTCACTTCGCCTGGATTAGAATCAGACGTTCATTGATTTTATGTTACCCCATCCCTCATCTTTACCACATTTCTATCCTGTATGGACATTGGAGCTGGATTGATAGAAATCTCATCCTTTTTTGAATAGCACTGCTTCATCATTAGTTTCTCCAACATAAAATAAATTATGTTATATTTTACAATAATATGTTCTGGAAATTGCATAGAGCATAGAACTTTTATACAAGGACTTCAAGTAAAGTTGTAAAAAAGATAAAGAAATGCATAAGAGGATTCACGCATTCAGAATTACTTTAGCACCTACTGTGTTTCATTAATGTTGAGAACTAGGACCTCTGGTACCCATCAAAGAATCACATGCCAGTGGTGCCCACTGGACTTGTGCAACATGGTAGCACAAGTTGTACAAAGTTTCTGGCCTTACAAATAAAGGGTTTGGGTGTGGGGAGGCAGATAAACAAGTAATATAAATAAAATTTTGAATTTTTCCATGTTAGAAGTATAGAGAACTTTGAGAACACAAAGACGGGTATCCAAACACGCTCTAAAAGTGAGAAAAATGCTTCCCTGGTGGTCAATGTTTATACTCATTCTTGCAAAATAAGTAAGAGAAGCCAGAATGTTTCTCACCTGTGCCCAGGGACAGACCCGACACACAAACACTAGTGGCAGCTGTATTCCCGAGAGGCCCAGGCACTAATTGTGCTACTTTGGAGCACAATGACCAGACCCACGTAGGGGCAGAACTATCATTCCCTTATGGCAACTCTGGTGCTTAGCAATGTCCTTGTAAGAGATCCTGGGAAATTGCCAGTGACCAGGTGCCTCCCCTTAGGACACTGCCTGGTAGTATCTATTAACAAGAAGGCTGGTGTAAACGAAACTGAGAACTTATAAGGCAGCATATGAGTACTTCCAGAAACAACTAGCCAACATTTTCAGACTTTGCACATTAGGAGGAGAGTGATGCCTTGCCATTATGAGTGAGACTGTGGAATTTGGACATTAATATTAATGAATCCTCATCTGAACCCGCAAGCTGGTGAAGCTGGCAGACATTATGGGTACCTTGATATAACCAGGAGGATATATTCCTATGACCCTTCAACTTAGGGCATCCCTTTATGTGAAGTATAATGATCACACTTTCACTCTGGGATATTTTGAACATCTGGATTTCTTTACGGCTCATCAATCCTCCTGCCTCAGGGGGATGGTTAATCTTTAGATCATCATTTTGTCTAGACTGCAGCACCGTAACCATCTCTTTTCTGAAGAAGCACCCATGTCCCTGTGAATAGTTATCAATTCAGGAGCTCAGGTAACACTTTCACAACTTCTAGATTACATGGATGGTGAACTGCCAAGTATAAGACGTGTTCATGTATGAATTTTGAACTTCTGCTTTTCCTCTTTGTCCTCTATAGCCTCAGGCTAAGCAGTGAGAAAATCTGAAACTCTTCTAGTCTCTATAACACACAGATTGATTTTGCTAAAAAATTAAAACTTTATTTCCAAATGAATTGCTAATCAAAAGATCACTTAGGTGTCCCACCTATGTTGCTATTTATAATGTCAGATCTATTCAAGAGCTCTGCCTTTGAGTTATCTATGTAGCTCAGTCTTTATAAAGACAGATCAAAGTTTCCCTGTCATGCTAACATAAGGATAATACATAAAACAAAGACTGGTTGTCATAATTGGCATCATGGACAGTGCTCGTCAATGGATTTAATTCATTTAATTAATATTTATCAGGAGCCCAGACGGAGCCTGGCAGTCTGCAAGGTGCCAGCCACTCCCTCCTCCCCTCCCTTTGGGCCATCTGCTGTGCATGTGAATGGTAGCAGCCGGCCACTGCAGGATGAGAAAATGTGTTCCCAGGTCACCTCTCTACCGCATCCAATTCCCTGGCTGTCTCTGGTTTCTCACATGGCTTGAGCTTGAATATGAATTATACCCCAAAGCATAATTATGCCCCGGGGTATAATTCATATGGGTAGATAAGGGAATTCAAAGTTCTGAGTATGCTTTGTCTACAGGGTAGTAAATTGTTAGGGTTTTCTTTCCTTTGTAGTCTAGCCAATACTTGATTTAATATAAATGGGTTTGCATGTTTCCAGCAATTTATGAAAATAACTATGAAGTGGTTTTCTTACAGAATTGTGGTAATCAAAAAATGTATTATATAGACTTATCAGATACAAAGAGCATAGTTCTTCACCTGGCGTCTCACTGAGACATCAAAATCAAAACCTCTATGTCTTTTCAAGCTGTATGAGTAGTCACCAAGTTCTGCTCCAAATCAAGTCTCAGATGTGGTCCCCCTTCCATTCTGCTCTTGCTACTCCATAGATTTCTTTAGTCAGGAACAAGATCCCTGCAGTGTACAGGTGAAAAGCCCACTTACTCAAATGAGCATTATCGGATTGAATATAATCAGGCATTTTTATTGCCCAAATTATGGCCTTCCAAATCTTTAATATTTTTCTCACCTTTTATTTATAGTTTAACTGTTGAGTGGTGCTTTTAACCTTAATGTGTTTCTAGATCCCCGAGTTAACGCTAATCTTTGACCCAGTGATGGCTTTTCTGCACCAGGCCTATTGGTGTTGCTTGTCCATAGTTCTGACTCACCCCAGGACTGTGGGGAACCAAGTTTCTGCCTCTGTAAGTATTCCCCCTCTCTATAGACAGGCACTCTTTGTCTCATTTCTTCGTAGGGGTGATCCTCAAGACTGTTCCACTTTGGCCAAACTACTTTGTTGTCGCTGCTTTTCCAAGGTTTGTTCTTTTTTTTTTTTTTTTTTTTTTACCAATTGTGCTTGATGAGAAATCTGCTTGTGGGGTTTATTGTTCTTTTTCTCAATTTTTAAAATAGAAGAACATCCAAATGAATTGGATACTCATTAAAGGCATACCTGGGATATATCTGACCCTCTATGCTCTGTAGAGGGAGGAGTTTCTAAGGTCTAGTGAATGAAAGATTGAGTGAAATGTTATTTCCATTCCTCACTCTTAGCATTTTACCCTTAATCTCTCTCAGGAGTGCAGTTACCTTAATCATGGCACTGATGAAGAGAGAAACAGTGATTAGTCTTGCTCATGAGAAGGAGAAACACAGCAAATCCTTTCCATATATTTTATTTTATTTTATTTTATTTTATTCAGAGAGTGCAAGTGTATGTTTGTTACATGGACACATTGCATAGTGGTGAGGGTTGGGCTTCAAGTGCCCGTTGCCCAGATGGAGAACACAGTACACAATAGGTACTTTCTAAGGTTTAATCCCCCTCTCTGCCTCTCCACTTTGTATCTTAGTGTCTATTCTTTACATCTTTGTGGCCATTTAGCCCCCACATTTGAGAATATGTGTTGTTTATTTTTTCTGTTTCTGAGTTAATTCACTTAGTTTGATGTTGTCCAGCTCCACCTATGTTGCTGCAAAGGACATGATTTCATTCTTTTTTATGGCTGTGTAGTATTCTATGGTGTATATATACCATATTTTCTTTATCCAGTCAATTGTTGATAGGCACTTAGGTTGCTTCCATGATTTTGATATCGTGAATAGTGCTGCAATGAACATATGAGTACGGGTATCTTTTTTATATAATGAGAAGATCTTATTTTAGCCTGTCCCTCTCTTTGTCCTACTCAATATTCGACTGAAAGTTTTCTTAACCAAAATCTCTTGTACAAGTATCTAGAAACCCACAGAAATGTTTGATATCATCCCATTTTTTTCCATAGCCTCTTTCTCAGGAATTAGATTTTCTAGGACATAAAAGGAAATTTTCACTAAAATTTCATGTTTGTATTATCATCCAATGGTTGAAAGGTAACATTTATATTAATATTGTGGCCAATGCAGTGTCAAACCCTGTCAATAGTTCCTCAGAATGCATTAATATGTGAGGGTGTATGTTTGGGTAAGGTTAATTCCCTACTCATAGGCATTTAAGGCAGGAAAAAATATTTAATTATAAAAAGTAAGCCTTTATTATAATTTTGTAAATATTTTGAGAAAAACAATTAAGAGAATTATTATAGTGACAGTCATATAATGATTGATTTATATGTCTATATTGCTACAAGATGCTTATATAGACCTTATTCATTGTAAAAGCAAAAAATTAACTAATGTGTTTTGAAAGTAGAATAAGTGACCTATATCTCAACACATTTTCACAAAATTAAAAAGATATACTATTAAAAGATGTACTAAAATGGTAAATTAACTAAGATTTTACTACTAATTTTTCTAATTTGACTATATTTCATAAATTATATTTTTAAGCACAGAAGACAAAGTGATTCTGTGTAATCAGTATAAATAAAGAGGAATTTTAAGCATCCTTTGACTAATTGAAATAGATCAGTACTTTTCAACAAGGGCTATTTTGTCTACCAGGGGACATTTGGAAACTTCTGGAGACATTTTTGGTTGTCATATTGGAAAAATGCTTCTGGCTTCAGCAGCTAGTGGTCAGTGATACTGCTAAACATACTAAAATGCACAGAACCAAAGTTGTTAACCCAGGAAATAGATAAACTTTGAGATCATGTATAAACCTGTGATATAAGCACGTTTGTTCAATAAAGGACAACTCAAGGCATCACATAAAATATTTCATCTTAACCAATTACTGAATATGTATTTCTATGCTGTACCAGTTCAGTGGAATCTATTGTACAACTCATAAATTAAACTAAATACTAATAAAGATGTCTATTCCCTAAAGAGGTACCAATATGCATAAAGTGAAGGTTATATTAGGTGACTAGATGTCACAAAAAGCAGTATCAATAACATTTGCTTTCAAACTGAAATTAGTATTTTTATTCAAATAAATTTTCAACATCATGCTTCACCTAAATGAGAAAAACAATTTTATTTAGATTGTACAATTTTATATAAATGGTAAAGATGTGAACGGATTTTAAAAGTGAGTTTCAATTTTTTACTGTGCCAATACCTAGAGTTATTTAGACTTTGTACAAACTTTTTATACCACACTTAGTATAAGGAGAGTGTGAACTCCCAGTCAGTTTACCAACTGGTTTTGCCACCTTACAAATGTGACTTCTTACATAATATTGCACACTTTCCTTCATAAAATGCAAACATTACAAAAATTCAACAACTCTCTTTTTAAAATATATATTCTTCTACCAAATTTTGAATTGTATTGAATAAATTGAATAAAAGACAAAGACAAATGACTGAAAGAACACAAACTAACAGAGTAAATAACAGAAAAGTAAACTGATTTGTGTGATCTCAGAGGAAAAGATTGATCTAGAATGCAGTATTTGTCAGTCAATTTGTCTTGTAAGGAAACTTAAAACAAAGCAAATGTGTTCTTAAATGAGAAAAGACTTTTTAAATTGAATAAAGTGGATGACACAAATTGTTTTATTTTAAGATGTAGGGTGCGACATAGGATTAGGTATAAAAGTGGTCATTGTACAAGGTAAACTTTGAGTCTCCCTTTGGTCCCCACTTCGCCTGGTATGAGATCGGTTGCCCTTATTGATGATATGTACCCCACTCCCTCCCCTAGCAGTGTCCTGCTACTACTGATTCCTTTCTTATAGTATTTTGATAAATGTTCAGGGTCCACATATGAGTGAGAACATGTGGTACTCAGTTATAAGTTTCTGTGATAGATCACTGAGTATTACAGACTCTAGATCCATACAAGTTGCTATAAAAGTCCATAATTTGATGACATCTTTTAAGAGGAACTTTCCACTGATGTTTTAAGAGTTCTCAAACAGTAACATTAGTGTTAAGCTTATGATCTGATACATTTTTTTTCTTGGTGCCAAAAAGAAAAACATATTTTCTGATAATATTAAGTTTTTTTCATACTTTTCTTTTTTTAAATCATTTCATTTTTTTCTATGTTAATAAAAAGTTAAAAAATACAGTTATACTGAAAGAATTTTTAAAAATTAGGTTCTTAAAGTGACAATAACAATGTCGTACATTTGAAAATTAATAAATAACAATATTAATAAGTATCCTTACATGCACATATATATTTAGGTGAAACATATTCACACAGACACACACATACATCACATAGAAATATTTGGCCACCAAAGACACATATTTGTTTTTCTGAATTTTTCCTCCTTTTGAACCGAATTTAGATGTCATATGTTATATTACAATATTAAAAATATTTATTAATGCAATTGTTATGTTTGGTTTGCTTAGTGCCTATTTAATTATAATTTTTAATCTAAAAAAAGAAAGAAAAATGTACACAACATAAGTTAGGTTTACTAGTGAATCTGGGTACAAGAAATAGAGAAATACTGTCTCAGGAGTTTAAGACCAGCCTGAAATCACCACACTATCTTCCAAAGAGGTTGTACTAGTTTGCGTTCCCCCCAGCAATGCAGAAGCATTCCTTTTTCTCCATATTCTCACCAGCAACTGTTGTTGATTGTTTTATTAATGATGGCCATTCTTACTGGGGTTAGATGGTATCTGACTTTTCATATGACCCAGCAATGCCCCTATTGGGAATATACCCAGGGGAACTCAAGCCATTCTACCAAAAAGATACCGGCCAATAGCTGGGCTGGTGGCTCAGCCTGTAATCCCGCGCCTTTGGGAGGCCGAGATGAGTGGATTGCCTGAGCCCGCGGGTTCGAGACCCACCTGGGCAACTTGACGAGACCTCATCTCTACAATAAATCAAAAAATCAGCCGGGCGTGGTAGGGCATGCCTGTAATTCCAGCTATTTGGAAGGCTGAGGCGGAAGGATCGCCGGAGCCCAGCAGGTCGAGGCTGCGATGGCCGGGAGCAGCCACTGCACTCCAGTCTGGGCGACGGAGTGAGACTCCAACTCAAAAAAAAAAAAAAAGATACCTGCCATTCTTACTGGGGTTAGATGGTATCTGACTTTCCATATGACCCAGCAATGCTCCTATTGGGAATATACCCAGAGGAACTCAAGCTATTCTACCAAAAAGATACCTGCACACGCATGTATCTTGTAAGGAAAATCTTTCCACTTCTTAGTATTGCATTTACTTAAACCCATAAATCTAAATTTTGGTTAATTTATTGCTATTATATTTATTTTATTTTTACATTTTTATTTATTTATTTATTTTTACTTTTTAGAGGTAGGGTCTCACTCTGTCACCCAGTCTACTGTACAATGGTGCCATTGTGGTTTACTGCAGTCTTGAACTCTGGGACTCAAGCAAGTCTCCTATTTTAGCCACCTGAGTAGCTAGGACTCTAAGCACTAGAGCCACCATGATCCACTGATTTTTTTCATCTTTTGTAGAGACAAGAGTCTCACTAAGTTGCTCAGGCTGGTCTTTTTTTTTTCCCTTTATTTTAAAGATGTGGGGTATAATACAGAGTTAGGTGTACAAATGTTCATTATGTAGGTACCCTTGTTGATGAGGTATACCCCTCCCTCCTTTGGCAGTTTCCCTCAACTGCCAATCCGTTTCTTATAGTATTATGACAATTGTTCAAGGTCTGCCTATGAGTGAGAACATATGGTACTCTGTTCTTTGTTTCTGTGATAAATCATTGAGTATGATAGATTCTAAATCCATCCAAGTTGCTGTAAAGTCCATATGTTAGCCCTTCTTTATGGCTGCATAATATTTCATTGTGTGTATGCACCACATTTTTTTTTTTATCCAGTTCAGCTTTAATGGATAGCCTGGTTGGTTCCATGTTTTTGCTATTATGTAGAGATGCAATAAACATGCGTGTGCAGGTATCTTTTTTGGTAGAATGACCTGAGTTCCTCTGGGTATATTCCCAATAGGGGCATTGCTGGGTCATATGGAAAGTCAAATACCATCTAACCCCAGTAAGAATGGCCATCATTAATAAAACAAACAACAACAGTTGCTGGCGAGAATGTGGAGAAAAAGGAATGCTTCTGTATTGCTGGGGGGAACGCAAACTAGTACAACCTCTTTGGAAGACAGTGTGGTGATTTCAGGCTGGTCTTAAACTCCTGGTCTCAAGCAATCTTCCCTCCAGCCTTGGACTCCAAAAATACTGTGATTATACATATGATTACACCGTGCCTGATCTTTTTCTTTTCTTTTCTTTTTTGACTTCTCTTAAGAAGAGTCCCAAATGTCCTTGTTCTGAGTCTTAAATTCCCATATTCAGATGGATTTCTTCTCTGTGGACTGTTCAACAGAGCTACTTAAAAAGAGGTGGATGAAAAATTCAAGTCTCCATAATCTAAAAAGGAAAAAGTATTTAAGTTGCCTTAGATATGTAAAAACATAAGTTAAACAGAAATATTTCATTTCTCTTCATTTTTGGTATCTGAGTCTTATAGGATAATGATCTTACCTTTGCATTAAGAATTTGTATCTGCTAAAAGTTATGAAAAGTATTATACACGCATGTTAATAGTTGAAACATAACAAAAGTAGAACAGTGAATGAATAACATGTGAGGGGGACCCCCAAAAACCTGAATTATTCTAAGGGGCAGACCTTTTGTAGTACAGGTGCCCCTGCCCCAGGTAAGTGTTCTAGAAACCCATCAGATTCAGTGTACCAGCTGCGTTGTTGTGAGAGACTGAGTTCAACTTCAGTGAGTTATTTTTTCAACGCATTTGCCCATTTCATAATGGGTGATTTATGAGTGCACCTGCCCACATTGCACTGAGTTTTCAGCAGTTTTTGACCAAAAATGGCATGATCCCTGTGCCTCACCCTCCCTGTTAACCTGATCTCACTCTGGGCTGCTTTTTTTGTTGTTGTTGCCACAAATGAGAAAAGTCCTCAAAGGAAAACATTTTGCCTATGTGAAAGAGGTAAAATAAAAAGCAGCAGAAGCAGTAAATTGAGGAGATCAAAACTGTTTTGAGCAGTGGAAAAAACATCCTAATAGGTGTATAGCACAAATGGAGAGTACTTTGAGGAGTTCAAAACTGTTTTGAGCAGTGGAAAAAGCATCCTAATAGGTGTATTACATGAAATGGAGAGTACTTTGAAAGTGGCTGAAGTTTAAACATATAACAATAAATACACAATTTTTATAAATAAATTTTGGTTTTGGGGGTCCCTTCCTTGTAAGTATTAACTTTGTAAATCTTATTCTGGATGCAATTTATTTGCCTGTGCAAACTGTATGTAAGTAGAACATGGAATAGAATTTTTGTTTTATTTTTAAATGTGATATTTACTCATGAAAACAGATAGTAATTGATAGGACCAGATAGTAACTGATGAGACCAGTATATTTTTCAGTAGTTAACATCTCTATGGAGGCAATATTTTCTCATAATCTATATAATTTTGAACTCTTGTACTTCAAAATGTTGTGTTTTCAAAAGTTCATCAGAAATAACAGTAGGTACTGGTAGAGAATATTCAAAAACATTTATCTAAGAAAATAGTTTTAACTCATAAATTATGTCATTAAGAAAGAAAATAAACACAATACATCCTTAAATGTTTATTTACTAGTGTTAATATAACCATTATTTAGTGGTTCAAAACAGATGTTTTTCCACATTTTATTAATTATTTTGCAATTTTTTGCTTTTTTTTTTTTTTTTTGCTACACCATTGCATTTGGGGGGTTTGCATTTGTACTGGCACATAAATATCTGAAGAATCAATCTGAAAAGTAAAGCAGAGCCACAACCTACACCCAACCCCGTGAAGGAATTTTTAATATTATGGCTTTAAAGTGCTTAATGCTTGTCTTTGTCATCACTTCATATCATTGGTATATGACATTTGAAATGTTAGTCTTTTAAAGAACCGTAAGGATCCATCTAGACTAATAGATAAACATCAATATCCCAGCATCCTGTAGAAAATGTGACTGTTGTCTCAATTACATTTTTTCCTTCATCCTCCAATGCACACTAGGGCAAAGCTTAGCAATGATTATGACACCCGATGTGGTAACTTGGAATGAGCGAGCAATGGTGGTAATTAAAATATAGTGGAAAGAAAATAGCACTTAAATAAACATATATATGCAATAAATGTCTCAATTTCTTTAGCCTCCTTATTCACAGGCAATTAGAAAACATTGGACCGTTAATGGGGCTGAAGAAGAAAGATGCATCAGGACATAATGCAAAGATTCTATTCCAAATTATGTCAGCCGTAAAACAAATGGATTCATTGTTCTCTCCTTCTTTACTGGGGTGAGAGTCAAAGGTGCAATGGGTAATAGCTACTTCCAAGATATCTGGTGAGAAAGGAATCATGAAGTTTTTTCTCTTGTTTGTTTGTTTTAGGGTTTTTTTTTTTCTTCAACTAGTCTGGTTGCTTAAATTAAAGTCTAAAAGTTAATGATCCTTAAAGAAAGAGTGGGGGTAGCCTGTGGAGAATGCTCACTCAATTTCTGAGAAATTCCATTCTCCTTGCCTATATACAGCCTTATGACAAGATCCAAAACAATCGTTTGGAAGGAAAATTCCAGATTTAAAAAAATAGTCAACATGAATCCAAGAAATTTTAGTGGGGAATAGAAAGAATATGAGCCCTGTTGCCACATGACTGGATAGCAAAAAAGGCCTACTCAGAAACAAAGAAAGCCTCAGTAGTGAGTGGAAAAAACACCTTTGCTTATCTGCCCTAAAGTAAAATTCATTAATGGACAGATCAAATCCATACTACTAAAAATAGTATGACTTTTAAGACTTTCTTTTTGTGAACACCAAGACCTTCCATTATATTTCAGCTGAGAGAATCTAATGACTTGAGGGCATATATTATAGACTTAGAGAAACATTATTTTATAGTTCCTTCAAAAAAAAACTCACAAAGTGTTTGATACAAAATGGCAATGGGGTTGTAATAGTGTATCTTTGTATAACTGTGTCAATTTTATAAGTCATTTTCTATATATTTTCATGCATGCTTAATTGTGTTAAATGCCTACCTATTATCACTTCTTACTTTGAATTCATACAAAAGATTTTTATATCCTTATGTTACAGTAATAAAAATACTTTTTAATACCAGTATATTTCATTTTGCAAATGGCTAACATTAAAACAGTGCATTATTGGATATTTTCATTATGATTTACATTTGCTATTGCAAACACTACTGCATAAAAATTTTATACCACACATCTTTTTTTCCCCTGTATTTTAAGATTTTGTGCTTTAGGTTGGTTTCTTAGAAAAAAACATTTGATATCAAACACATGTACATGCTTGGTGCTATTGATATAATAACACTCAATTGCTTTTTACAAAGTTATACCAATTTCACCTTCTAACAACAATACAAAAATGACTATTTCAGTGCATTATCATAAAAGAAAATGTGGATGGGAACAAAATTGACTTGAATTTACTAAATCAAAATTCACAATGAACTACTGACAGAACATTCCTTTTGAAAACATACATGGTTTTCAAGTAATCAACTTTTTAAAATAACAGTTGGAGGAAAATTCAAGATGGCCACCTAGAAGCAGCTGACTGGCACATTTCTCATGGAGCAAACCAAGGAAGAGAACCCTGGCAGTCAGAAAACCACAGCAGCTGGAGTAGGGCGAGACAGAGGATGCACCCCACAACCTGCAAAATACCACTGGGACTCACAGAGAGCAGGGTGGAGAGAGAATGCAGCCTGTTTTGGAGAAAGGAAGGCTTCTTCCTGCCCTGCTCACATGGGAAACATAGAATGTCTTCTGAATTTGGGGAATAGGTAGTGCAGGAAATTAGGACTCAGTGCTTGGATCTGCTGGGGATTGGAAGGTTCTCCCGAACCTCATGGAACTCCACATGGGAAAGGGTCTGAACATGGCATAGCTGCTGCTATCAGATCCCATGAAGAGCTGGGAAGTCCTCCATTTCTGAAGGCCTATGGCCAAGCCATCTCTGAGAACTCCTTTCCTGTAGGTTGTGCTGGGAGGCCAGCTCTCAGGCTGGAAGAGCATCCGGTCCAGCTACAGTCACTCTCCCCAAGGGCAGGTTTCCCTACTGCAGGCAGCTCCAATTTGACATAAGCTGCAGTTCCAGACCCTGTTGCTGAAAGAACTTTTGAGTTCTGAATATAGTCAGCCTCTATCAAGGGAAGAGAAGCTAGGAGGAGTGGAGCCCTATCATCCTGGTAATCTCTTTCTCTATTCACGAATACTTCTGTGCAACAGTTGGCCCTGCCATCCTGCAGTACTGCCACAGTGGCCAGGGGACCCATCCTCCCTTCCAATTCCCTTTGAGTGCACACAGGCAGGGATCTGGAATGCAGACCAGCCAGTTCAGCCAATGGGGAAAATGTTCTTTGGAAAGAAATTTTGAGATATGAGTGCAGGTAGTATGATACAAAAGAAGGAGAGCCAGGGGGCAGGAAGGGAGCAGGGCTATCATCCTGAGAACCCCTCTTTCCCTGTGTGATTTTTTTGTACAACAGAAATGGCTCAAGCATCCCTGCAGCATGGTCTCAGCAGCCAGGGGTCCCATTTCCCACTGGGGTAACCAATAGTGCCTACAGGTGGGGAGCTGGAGAGTGGTCCAACCTGACCTTCCCCTTCCCAACCAAAAGCCTGGGGAATGAGGATCTTAGGAGTGCCCATAGACTCACCCATCACTTATGTCATCTGTGCACGTACCTGCTAAAACAAAGACCAAGCAAAAAAGCCCATAGCCACCATCATGGTTGTCTATTGCAAGAGATACCCCCTGGCTCAAGGTAAATGAACACAGTCCTTTACAACATCTGAGACAATATTACTGCCCTTGAGAAGGAGATAAGAACAAAGCTCATGCCACATAAATCTCATAGCTAGTCCATAGACAGAAGCATTAGAGAGCTTCTCCAGAGGTCCCTTCAGAGTTGATGGTGACCAACTCTCCTTAGAATTCAACCCCTGCATGTTTACATCACAGGATACCTTGCAGGCACCAGCCAGCATCAGCCAAAAGGTGGCAACTTCACAGGGCCTACACCAAGAAGAACAACAGCCTTAATGGGCAGAGGCTGGAAGCATTCTCCCTGATATTGAGAATGAGACAAGAATTCCCACTCTAACCCTTCCTATTCAATATGGTACTGGAAGTCCCTAGCTGAGCAATAATGCAATAGGAAGAAATATTCAAATAGCAAAAGCAGAAGTTATCCCTGTTTGTAGATGGTGATTCTATACCTAGAAAATCCTCCAGAATTTGTCAAACACATACTTGCACTAATAAACGACTTTGGCAAAGTCTCTGGATGTAAAATTAATGAACAACAAAAAAACTGTTTTCATGTCTCTACATCAATAACAACCAGGCTAAGAACCAAATAAATAAACACAATCTCATTTGCAACAGTCACAAAAAAACAAATAAATAAAATACCTCATCATCCACCTAACTAAAGAGGTGAAAGAACTTTACAATGATAACTACAAAACACTGCTCAAAGAAATCAAAGATGACAGAAGCAAATGAGATAACATCCATGCTCATGGATTGGAAGACTCAATATCATCAAAATGTCCATTCTACCCAATATTATCTATAATCTACAGATTCAATGCAATTCCTATCAAATTGCCAACATCATTTTCCACAAACCTAGAAAAGACAATAAAAATTCATATGGAAACAAAAAAACAGCCTGAATATTTAAGGCAATCCTCAGCAAAAAGAACAATGCTGGAGGCATCACATTTCCATACTTCTAACTTTATTAAAAGGTTATAATAACCAAGTCTGCATGGCACTGGTACAAGAATAGACACATATGCCAATGAAATAGGACAGAGAATCAGGAAATAAAAGCATGAATCTTCAATTGACTCATCTTTGACAAAGTTGACAAAAATCAATAATTGGGGAAAGGAAACCATATTTAGCAAATGGTGCTGGGAAAACTGGCTAACCACATGCAGAAGAATGAAACTGGACTCCTACTTATCACCGTATACAAAAATTAACTAAAAATGGATCAAGGACATAAATGTGAACACTCCAAGTATAAGATCTTAGAAGTATCTATTCATGTATTTTGCCCACTTTTTTTTTTTTTTTTTGAGTTGGAGTCTCACTCTGTCGCCCAGATTGGAGTGCAGTGGCCGCTCCCGGCCACCGCAACCTCGACCTGCTGGGCTCTGGCGATCCTTCCACCTCAGCCTTCCAAGTAGCCGGAATTACAGGCGCGTGCTACCACGCCCAGCTAATTTTTTGATTTACTGTAGAGATGAGGTCTCGCTGCCCAGGCGGGTCTCGAACCCGCAGGCTCAGGCAATCCACTCACCTCAGCCTCCCAAAGGCGCGGGATTACAGGCTATTTTGCCCACTTTTTAATGGGGCTGTTTGTTTTTTACCTTTCGGTGTGTTTGAGTTCCTTGTAGATCCTAGATGTTAGGCCTTTGTCAGATACACAGTTGGCAAATATTTTTTTCCCATTCTGTGGGCTGTCTCCCTGCTTTCTAGATGGTTTATTTTGCTTTGCAGAAGCTCTTTAGTTTGATGAGGTCCCACTTGTCTATCTTATTTCTTAAGGTATGGCCATTTAGGGTTCTAAATAGGAATTGGTTGCCAGTTCCAATTTCCATAAGGGTTTTCTAAGATTCTTATAGTTTGAGGTTTTACATTTAGGTCTTTGATCCACTTAGAGTTAATTTTTGTGTATGGTGATAAATAGGGGTCCTGTTTCAGTCTTCTGCCTGTGATTAGCCAGTTTTCCGAGTACTATATACTGAATAGGTTCTCCTCTCTCCAGTGGTTTTTGTTGGAGCCTTTGTCAAAGATAAGTTGGTTGATAAATTGAGGCTTTGCTTCCAGAATCTCTATCCTGTTCCATTGGTCTATATGCAAAAGAAGATATACGGGCAGCCAACAAACACATGAAAAAGTGCTCAGCCTCACTCATCGTGAGAGAAATGTAAATCAAAACTACATTGAGATACCAGCTAACCCCAGTAAGAAATCCATCATTAATAAAACAAATAACAACAGATACTGGTGAGGATGCAGAGAAAAAGAAACACTTCTACACTGCTGGTGGGAACGCAAACTACTGCAACTTCTTTGGAAGGCAGTGTGTTGATTTCTGAAAGAATTAGAAATTGACCTTTCATATGACCCAGCAATTCCCCTATTGGGAATATACCTGGAGGAATGCAAATCATTTTACAAAAAAGATACCTGCACACATATGTTTGTTGCAGCTCTATTCATGATAGCAGAGACATGGAAATCACCATGCTGCCTATTGAAGCTGGACCAGATTAAAAAAATGTAGTACATATATAGAATATTATTCAGCCATAAAAAAGGACAAACATATGGACTTTACAGAAATTGGATGGATTTAGAGTCGATCATACTCAGTGATCTATCACAGAAACAAACAACAGAGTACCATATGTTCTCACTCATAAGTGGACTTTGAACAATTATAATAAGGGACTGACTGTAGTGGGAAACCATCAGGGGAGGAAAGGTGGGATTGGCAGTTGAGGGAGGCTGCTGAGGAGGGGGGGCATACCTCATCAACAAGGGTAACTGCATAGTCAGCGTTTTTATACCTAACCCAGAATTGTACCCCACATCTTTATTAGAAAAGAGAATCTTAGAAGAAAACTTTAGGGACACCCTCCTGGACATTAGGGTAGGCAAAGTATTCATGGCCAAGTCATCAAAAGCAAATGCAGCAAAAGGTAAGATTGACAGTTGGGACCTTATAAAACTCAAAATATTTTGCAAAGTAAAAGAAACCATCAACAGAGAAAAGAGACCACCCACAGAATGGAAAATATATGTATATATTTGCATGCTATGAATTTGACAAAGGCCTAACATCCAGGATCTACAAGGAATCCAAACGAATTGACAAAAAAAAAGTAAAAAGTGGGCAAAGCACATAAACAAACACTTCTTAAAAGAAGACATTCAGGCAACCAACACACATATGAAAAAATGCTTAGCCTCATTAATCATCAGAGAAATACAAATTAAAAACTACAATGAGATGTCGCCTAACACCTGTAATGATGGGTATCATTAAACTGTCAAAAAGTAACAGGTGTTGGTAAGGAATAGGGAATGCTTCCACCTTGTTGGCAAGAATGTTAGCTAGTTCACCCTCTGTAGAAAACAGTGTGGCATTTTCTCAAAGAACTGAAAATTGAGATTCCATACAACCCAGCAATTCCTCTTCTGGGAATATACCCAGAGGAACATAAATCATTCTAGTAAAAATACATCTGCACGTGAATGTTCATTGCCCTATTCGCAATAGTAAAAACATAGAACTAACCCACATGCCCATTGAAAGTGGACTGGATAAAGAAAATGTGGTATGTATACATGATGGGATACTATGCAGCCATAAAGAAGAACAAAATCATGTTCTTTGAAGCAAAATTAACATAACTGAAGGCCATCATTTTAAGTGAACCATCACAGAAACAAGAAAATGAATACTACATGTTCTCACCCATAAGCAGACCCTGATCACTGGACACACGAGCACAAAGGTGGAAACTCCAGACACTGGACACCGTTAAAGGAGGAAGGGAGGGTAAAGAAATAAGGGGCATACAACCACACACTGGGTACCAGGCCCACTACCAAGGGGAGAGAGGGCTAACTAGAAGACCAAAGCTTACCTGACCACAATTCACTTATGCAGTAAACCATCAAATGTGTCCCACAACTCAATAAAATAAAATAAAATATCTTTGTTTTAAAAAATTTAGTCATAATCTCACTCTGTCATTCAGGCTGGAGTACAGTGGCATGATCCTGGCTCCCCACAGCCTCCTCCTTCTGGATTCAGGCAATCCTTCTGCCTCAGCCTCCTAATAAGTGGCTGTTATTGTAAGTGTGGGCCACCATGCCTAGCTTATTTTTAAAAATTTTTTTAGAGATGAAGTCTTGCTGTATTGCCTAGGCTGAGAGCATCTTGACATACATATAGTACTTGGACCTGAATTATAAAACATCTATTCTTAATTTCTGAAGGAGTTATTAGAAATTTAAGATTGGTAGTCTTTTTAGTAGTACACATAGGTGTGAAATCACTCATGATTAGGGTTTAACATTGTGACCAAAGAAGTACCCCTGTTTCACAAGGCCAATGCTTTCAGGTCTGTCCCAAATCAGCTCTCATTTCACTCTAAAACACTGCCCTTTAATCATCCTCACTTTATAAATGTCTAAGAAGGGGGGACTCCCAAAATGGAATTTATTCATTGTTTAATTATTTTAAAGATGTGAAGTACAATTCAGGATTAGGTATACAAAAGGTCATTGTATAGGTAAAGTTTGGGCCTCACTTTGATCCACGCTTCACATGGTTTGAGATCAGGTTATCCTTACTGATGATGTATGCCACCCCTCTGGCAGTTTCCCATTACTGCCAATCCCTTTCTTAGAGTATTATGCTAATTGTTCAGGGTCTGCTTATGAGTGAGAATATGTGGTACTCAGTTTTTTCTTTCCGTGGTAGATCACTGAGTATTATAGACTTTAAATCTGTCCAAGTTGCTATGAAGTTCATAATTTTGTCCTTCTTTATAGCTGTGTAATATTCCACCATGTATATTTACCACACTTAAAAAAATCTAGTCCGCTTTCATGGGCAGCATGATTGGTACCATGATCTTGCTATTGTGAATAATGCTGCAATAAACATGCATATGCAGGTATCTTTTTTTATAGAGTGATTTTAGTTCCTCCAGATATATTCCCAGAAGAGGGATTGCTGGATTGAAGGGAAGATCAATTTTTAGATCTTTTAGGAATGGTCATGCTGTTTTTCACAGAGGTTGTACTAGTTTACATTCCCACTAACAATACAGAAGTGTTCCTTTTTCCCCACATCCTCTCCACAATCTGTTGTTTTTTGAGTTATTGATGATGGTCATCCTGAATGGAGTTAGTTGGTATTTCCATATGGTTTTAATTTGCATTTCTTTGATGACTAGTGAGGCTGAGCATTTTTTCATGTTTCTGTTGGCTGCTCGTGTCTTCTTTTGAGAAGTGTCTATTCTTATCTTTTGCCTACTTTTTAATGGGGCTTTTTTTTTTTTTCTTTTTGGCACATTTGAGTTCCTTGTAGATCATAGATATTGGGCCTTAGTCATATATACAGTTGGCAAATATTTTTTCCAATTTGTGGGCTGTCTCATAATTTTCTTGATGATTTCTTTTGCTTTGCAGAAGCCTGTCAGTTTGATGACGTTCCACTTGTCTATCTTATCTCTTATGGCATGGGCGTTTGGGATTTTGATCAGGAATTGGATTCTAGTTCCAATTTCCATAAGGGTGTCTCCTGAATTTTCTAAGCTTCTTGTAGTTTCAGATTTTACATTTAGGTCTTTGATCCATTTAGAGTTGATTTTTTGTATATGGTGGTAGGTAGGGGTCTTGTTTTAATCTTCTGCATGTGATCAGCCAATTTTCCCAGCACCATTTACTGAATAAATTCTCCTCTCTCCAGTGGTTGTTAGTGGAGGCTTTGTTGAAGATGAGTTGGTTGAGAAATTGAAGTTTTGTTTATGGAATCACTAGCCTGTTCCATTGGTCTATATGCCTATTCTTGTACCAATACAGGTGGTTTTGATTACTGTAGACTTATAATTAAGTTTAAAGTCTGAAACTGTGATACCTCCCACTTTGTTTGCTGAGAAATGTTTTGGCTATTCATGGTTGTTTATGTTTCTATATGAATTTTTTTATCATCATTTCCAAGCCTGAGAATAATGATATTGGTAATTTAATGGGTATCAAATTTATGTATTAATAATTATATATTTATTCTTACATGTTGAAACTTCAGTCACTTTCAAAGTACTCTCCGTTTGATTCAGTACACCTATCAGAATGCTTTTTCCACTGCTCAAAATCGTTTTGAACGCATCAATTTTGATGCCTTTTATAGTACTTCTGCCATTTTTTTGTTTCACCTTTTACACATCAGCAAAACATTCTCCTTTGAGGACATTTTTCATCAGGGAAACAAAAAGTAAGTCCCTGAGGCAAGATCAAGTGACTAGAGAGGGTGAAGCATGGAAATCATGCTACTTTTGGTCAAAAACTGCTGAACACCCTGTGCGATGTGGGCAGGTGTGTTGTGATGGTGAAAGAACGAGTCACCTCTTATCCACAACTTGAGACACTTCTTTCACAAATTGCAAAACAACCTTCTCAAAATTTCCAGAAAAGACTTTGACCATTTGATCCAGAGGAATAAATTCCAAGTATACTACAAGAGACCTGCTCTCCAAAAGATAACTCCTGGTGTTTTGGGGGTCCTCTTCATATTTCATGATTTATTCACTTCCAGAACATAGTCATGCCTTAAAATCATCCATTAAAAGCAAAGTCTTGTCCTGGACAAAAACTGCCATTTAACTACTCAAAAGGGTTACCGGTTTCACTTTACTGTTTTCACTTCATAACCTTTCACTTTCTTCTAAATTCACTCTGAACATATTTTAATTCACTCTGAACATATTTTGTTCTATGATTTCACCACAATGACTCACATATAAGTCATTAATATTTCTGTAGTGGGGAAAATTGTGATTTTTCTTTTCTGATCTTTTACAAACTTTCAGTAGAGTTGACAATGAAAAAAATTCTAAGGTGAAAATTCTGAAATCCATTATCTCCTGCCACCCACCTTCTCTATGTCCTTTCTCTGCACACAGCAATGACAGCGTGTGTGTGTGTGTGTGTGTGTGTGTGTGTGTGTGTGTGTGTATTTAGAATACAATCCTAAATCATTGGTAAATTCCAGACACTGGACTGCAAGATGTTTTCCTAATTCTTCTGGCCAACTCAGCCTCCTCTGGATGTTGAGAATTGAATTCCTTCATGGTTTCCATTATATCAGAGGCTACAGCAGAGGCTGCAGCAACTGCGCTAAGTAGTGTTCCTTCAGCAAGCACTCAAGGTTTCTTGTACCCCCAGCAGGTGCCTAAAATGAACAGGGAAGGCAGGGAAGGTAAAACACTATGTAGCAAACTTTGGTCACTGAGAGACAGAATGTGGAAATTGCTGAGACACATTTTGCTTTTTTCTACCAACCCTAATGGATTGTTATGAGATTCCATATAGGTTTCAGCAAGATGAACTTCCAGACTGAGACAATTTGTGGTTAGTTTGGTAAAACTTTACTTATATTTGTTTTTACATTTTTCCTTCCTCATTTTCCTGTCCTTCCTCATTTACCTTTTCCCTGTTTGATACCCTGAGATTGTACTCTTCCCAATAAACTATTAGCGTGTAAGTCTGTCTCAGACTTTCTGGGAAAACCAAGCTATGACAACGTGCAAAACCCAAATGATGAACCACATCTTATCCTTTTTCCTGCCTACCAATCTACCTAATCCATTAAATTCAGGAGATATTACATCCTGGCTTATATCTGTTCTGAAATGATTTCCTCTTCATCTACCAGTGCCCCCCATATCTTCATCTGGTTGCCTTCTTCTCGTTGTGCATGTCTCAGCTCAGATATGAACTCCTCGAAGAGTCCTTGCATGCCCGCTCTACCTAAAGAAGTACCCTCTTCCCAATCAACATGCTCTCTACCCATTTTATTTTTTCATCACCCTTTCTATGATCTAATATTAAATTATTTCATTATTCATCTTATCTTTTCATAGACATATCAGCTCCACAAGAGCAGGGAATTTGTGAGTCCTGATTGCTGCTGTTTACTTGGCACATAGTAGGCACTCAAATAATTTGTATTACATAGTGAACAAAAGCCTATACCCATGTAGCTATACACATTATGGGCTATCTCCTAACCTTTCTTTAATAAATAGCCCAGTGCATAGTTTCTTATGATAAAAATAAACTACAAATGTACATGATTTTGATCATGAAAACTAGCTAAAAATATATATTATTATAAGTGACTTTAAGCAAAACAGCCAACCAGAGGAGCTGGGTGACAGAGTGAGACTCCAACTAAAAAATAAAAATAATAAAATAAGACTCCCTAAATAGGATACAGTTGCTTTGGACTTGGAAAGGATATAAAGATGTAAAGGTTATGTAAGAAGCATAGTTAGTTTCTCATTGTTTATTATTGGTGTAGAGAAATGCAATTGTCTTTTGTACATTTATTTTGTATCCTGAGACTTTGCCAAAGGCCTTTATCAGTGTAAGGAGGTTTTTGACAGATTCTCTTGGGTTTTCTTTCTTTTTTTTTTTGAGTTGGAGTCTCATTCTGTCACCCAGACTGGAGTGCAGTGGCCACTCCCAGCCACTGCAGCCTCGACCTGCTGGGCTCCAGCGATCCTTCTGCCTCAGCCTTCTGAGTAGCCAGAATTACAGGCATGTGCTACCACGCCCGGATGATTTTTTGATTTATTGTAGAGATGAGGTCTCGCTGCCCAGGTGGGTCTCGAACTCGTGGGCTCAGGTAATCCACTCACCTCAGCCTCCCAAAGGCACGGGATTACAGGCTAAGTCACCAAGCCCAGCTCTCTTGGGTTTTCAAGGTACACAATCATATCATCTGCAAAGAGAGATAATTAGACTTCCTCTTTTCCTATTTGGATACCCCCGATTGCCTCCTCTTCTCTGATTGCTCGAACCAGCACTTCCAATACTATGCTGAACAGGAGGGGTGAGAGAGGGCATCCTTGTCTTGTTCCAGTTTTCAGGGGAAATGGTTCCAATTTTTTGTCCATTTAGGAGTATACTGGCTGTGGGTTTCTCATAGATGGCTTTTACTATTTTGAGGTATGTTCCCCGTATGCCTAGGTGTTCAAGGGTTTTTATCAAGAAGGGGTGCTGGATTTTATCAAAAGCTTTTTCTGCATCTAATGATATAATCATGTGGTTTTTGTTTTGACATCTGTTGATGTATTTAATTACATTTATGGTTTTGCGAATGTTGAACCAGCCTTGCATCCCAGGGATGAAGCCTACTTGTTCATGATGGATGATTTTTGAGATGTATTGCTGAATCTGGTTTGCTAGGATCATGTTGAAAATTTTAGCATCTATGTTCATCAAAGATATTGGTCTGTAGTTCTCTTTCTTTGTTGGATCTTTACCTGGCTCGGGTATCAATGTGATGTTGGCTTCATAAAATGATTTGGGGAGAGTTCCATCTTTTTCAATTGCCTGGAATACCTTCAGTAGGATTGGCATCAGCTCCTCCTTAAATGTCTTGTAGAATTCTGCTGGAAAGCCATCTGGACCAGGGCTTTTTTTGTAGGAAGTTTTCTTATTACATAGTCAATTTCCTTGATTGTTATTGGTCTATTTAGGGTCTCAATTTCTTCTTGTTCCAACCTAGGTAGGTTGTGTGATGTCAGAAACAAAACCTGAAACCCACAGGTCATAAGAGAGAAGATAGACAAGTGGGACCTTAGTAAACTGACAAGCTTCTGCAAAGGCAAAGAAACCATCAAGAGAGCAGGGATACAGCCTACAGACTGGGAAAAAGTATTTGCCAACACCAGGTCTGACAAAGGCTTAACATCCTGGATCTACAAGGAACTCAAACATGCTGAAAAGAAAAAAACAAACAATCCAATTATAAAATGAGCAAAAGATATGAACAGACACTTCACAAAGGAAGACATCCGAGCAGCCAACACACACATGAAGAAATGTTCAACCTCACTAATCATCAGGGAGATGCAAATCAAAACCACACTGAGATACCACCTAACTCCAGTCAGAATGGCAATTATCAACAACTCAAAAAATAACAGCTGCTGGAGAGGATGTGGCGAAAAGGGAACACTTCTACACTGTTGGTGGGAGTGTAAACTAGTGCAACCTCTGTGGAAAGCAGAGTGGCAATTCCTAAAAGCTCTATATATCAACCTCCCATATGACCCCACAATCCCCCTACTGGGAATATATCCTGAAGAACTCAAATCACTCTATAAAAAAGATACCTGCACACATATGTTTATCGCAGCATTGTTCACAATAGCAAGAACCTGGAAGCAACCATGTTGCCCATCAAAAGAGGACTGGATTAAAAAAATGTGGTACATATACATGATGGAATACTACACAGTCATAAAAAAGAGCAAAATCATGAATTTCGCAGCTACCTGGATGGAACTAGAGTCTATAATACTGAGTGACCTCTCACAGAAACAAAGATCTGAGTATCACATGTTCTCACTCATATAATGAACCTTGAACATTCAATGTAATACTATAAGAAAATGACTGACGGTACTGGGAAACTATGGGGGGGAGGGAGATGGGATTAAGAGTAGCAAATATCTATCTGGGTACGGGGAAACACCTCTTATCAACAGGGTGCCTGAATGAAATGTATTTGTATACCTAACCCTTAACTGTGCCCCACAACATCATAATAAAAAATATTGATTACAAAAAAGAAATTCTCAGTGTAATATTTTAAGATCTGTGAGGCATATGAATATTTTGAAACATAGGATAAAATACTTATCACATGAGGGTTTGGAATTGGTTGGGGGTAGTAATAATGACAAGTATTGTTATCAAAGTGATGTCCTAGAAGATTTGAAAGAAAGGTTGAAAACTTTTTCTAATTCTTCATAAATAGAATTTTGGGGCCTTCAACTATGAGATTGACAATGACAAATGTGTTTCTATAAACTTTATCAGACATCTAAATGCATGGTGTAGTATAGCAGTAGAACTCTGAAAATACATTTTTTAATTGTTTTAGCTTTATTCTAAACCTTTAACAATAAATTTAAGCATTTGAAATGTTAATTTTAAAAAGAAAATAAGAGCATAATAAAGGCACTTAAAGTAGATAAAAAAAAACATGGTTTATCCAGTATATATGTACACAAAGAGTAATCTGAACTAATAAATACCTTGGTGGAGTTGATATTTTACTAAATGTTGAAATAAATATTTCCCTTGTGAAAGGATAAAGTTGTACTTTATGAAAGTTTTCCTCATTCACAAACACAAAAATTTATTTTATTATTATTGGGTTTTGAGGAAGAGCATAGATGAAATTCTAAAATATTACTTATTAAAACAAAATAATTCAAAGGATAAGTATAGCAAAAGAAATCACACTATTCACTAAGATTAAATAGTATTTCATATGCTAAGAATCTTCATCATCTTTATTGTATATATCCTTTAAACCTATGTGGTTTTTATTAATTAAATATTAACTTTAACAATACATCTGAATTTAAGGACAACAGTATTCTGACAAAAGTTCTAATATTTAAGTTAATATGTCCAAACGTAATTTTTCCAACAGCCCTGAAGTCCTCCAGCCTTTTGAAGTTTCTCTGTCCCAAGATCTGTTTTTTAAAAGGGGGACTCAAAATTTTATTTTACCAGTAGTAGAACATACTACCCCCAGTTCAACTAAATCGTTCTTATGTTTCCTCTAGTCATGGCTTACTTTCATTCCTTTCTCTGCCTGCATAGTCTATGCTATGTGTACTCAACCACACAATATTTTTTCTTATATTTCTTACATTTTTGTGGCAAGTAGGCAGCATATAATTTCTCTCCCCCCCATTTTTGGAGTCTCACTGTGTTGCCCAGGCTGGACTGCAGTGGCATGCTCACGGCTGCCGCAATTGTTACCTGCTAGGCTCAGGTGATCCTTCAGCCTTTCAAGTAGCTGGAATTACAGGTGTGAGCCACCATGTTCAGCTTATTTTTTCAATTTATTGTAGAGATGAGGTCTTACCAAGTTGGCCAGGCTGGTCTTAAACTCAGGCAATCTTCTCGCATTGGCCTCCCAAAATACTGGGATTACAGGCTTGAACAAGGCAACTTGCCTCAATCTCCCTTTTTAACAAATGTTAAAGTGCAATACAACATTACTGACTACAGTTACGATGTTGCAGCTCTTTGGTTGTATGGGAGAATTTTACTAAAAGATCAGGAGTAGAGGCAGGTGGAGTGAAGTGGATTCTTTACAGTACACACAGCACAACACAACACAACCATCTACTGCAATTACATTAACAACTGGATCTCTGTGTTCAAAACCTTTGGGCCATACTCACAGTGGAGAATACCCCTCCTGTTGTGCTGGGCCTTTTCGTTATCTGTACTCCTCATTACTCCAGCCATTTCAGGTCCCCAAGCTACATAATTCTCCCTATGAGCAGCCTTAAGTATCTCCCCAATTTATTATAACATTATTATAAAGATAAATTTAGTTTTCTTATAGTAGTCCTAACATATCTCTGCCTTGTAAGATACCCGAGTCTATCTTTGCCTAACTAAATATGGCTTATAGATGTTGTGCTCAGAAAAAGACAGTTCCACCCTGAAGAATTCTGTTGCCCACCCTTAAACTAATAATCTATTTTTCACTACTATTCTTACAAAGCTCTCTTTTGTCGTTGGTGTTTATGAGATAAAAATTGGTTCAAATAAAAAACGAACCAGGAATACCTCTGTAAAATAAGCACTGTGTTCTAAAGAAAAGACTATTTGTCTATAGAATTTAAAGTTCATCTGTTTTCTCAAGTCACATCACCACCAAAGTTAAACTATCCCAAAATGCTAATGCTTGTACTAGTCCAAAGCTCAATTTATTCTATCCTCTATCTCTGCCTCCTTTCCCCTAAATGGTGCTTAGACATAGAAGAGCCTTTCAGTGCTATTTGGTCTAAAATTGTGTTGGCAGTTTTGTTCCTTGCCTTAGTTAGAGATTCAGTTCACTTGTTTATTTTATTTCACTTTTTGCTATTTATCAAGACCTGGAATCTGGCAGAAGTTCCTAAAGCATTCTCAAACATTCAGGAATGATATTACGATGAGACTTTTTTAGAGTTAGAATCTATACAATGTATGATTTGTCTTTTAGTCTAGGTGTGTATGCTGAGAAATCCTGCACAAGTGTGAATCCATTAAGAAAAGTGGTTATAGAATTTAAGGATAGAAAAATGTTTGCATGTACATATGTATTTATATAAGTATAAGTGAATAGATATCTATTGGTCTTGGTGATACAAGCATAATTCTTATTTTAGGACTGAGTAGGCACTAACAAAAAACTAAGGGGGAAAAGACTGTTTCTTTGAAGACAAGATAATTCAAATGAAAGTGTACAATTCTTCAACATTTTCTTTATTTCGTTGGCAATTTCATGTTAGTGTGTTAGGTTTCAAATTATTTAATATTCTTTATTATTATTAAATCCATCATTTCATTAAATCAATGAGGCTGAAATTTTTTGTTCAGCTTCTTTGGGACAATTCCAACATGTTCAACATAAGAACAAATTTGCAGTCAATATTTGTGTAAATTTTATTTTTGTAAGTTAACGTATTTAGAAAAAATAAGGTTGCCTTATTTCTTATGCAATATGATGCAGTGAAGTGAAATGAGTACAGATGGAATCTGGTCACCTGGTACTGTTTGTCACTGGATCTAGCTGTTCCAATGTGGAAATTTCACATGTGCTCTCTGGTCTTAAATTAAAATACTATCAATTACAAGAGTTAGAAGAATTGATCTCTCTGTCTGCATATTTAGTTAACAAAGCTCTGTATTAAAGTCAGAAATAGGCTATACTGTGCCTTTTTTCCAATTCATCCTCAATTTTTAGTGTCCCTCTTCTTCTCTCTCTTCTACATGTTTATTCTTTACTTTTCTCTCAGTCTAAGTGTGCCATACTCTCTTCTGACTTTTATTTTACTAAAACCTTAACTTTCTAAGACTTCTTTCTGAGATTTTACCTCTAGGATTATTTTTCTAATTCATCTTTCATTCACATTAGTTTTAGTAAGTGATAAACTGACTGTAAAAAAATGTAAGTAATCATATGGTACCTATTCTGGTCTGTTTTCAATTGATAACAAATATAAAAACCTAACCCAAAGAATTGAACCACTAATAGAGAGCTTAGAATCAGCTCAGTGAAACAAAATTGAGAGGATGCTTCTTAGTATTCCTTGAAAGGTCAGACAAATTTGTGTCTAATGATCCCTAATCATGTCCAATTCATGTTTTTTTCTTAAGAAATGTTACAATAATCAACACGAAAACAACTCATTCCATTAAAACAAGTTT
The DNA here is from genome assembly GCF_000164805.1 of Carlito syrichta. NCBI lineage: Eukaryota > Metazoa > Chordata > Mammalia > Primates > Tarsiidae > Carlito > Carlito syrichta. Next base: position 531,214 of record NW_007249792.1, on the reverse strand, counting down.
TAAAAAATTAACATTCAAACTGAATATATAGCATGCTATTTTTTATGATAGCTGAAAAATTAAAATTCCATTTATTTGGAAATAAAATGAATTGATAGAAACTCTGTCCTGATAAAAGGTATTGGAATGCCATGTTTCAAAAACAAATAAGAACATTATGCTAGATATTAAAAATTTCTTAAAGAGGCAGTAGTTAAATAATTAGATATGCTTATATGTACCACTCTTTAAATTTAAATGGCAAAACTTTCCATGTAATATCTACTGCTATCTTGCATAACTACGCTTAAGCTGATTATATAATAAAATATGTATTGGCCTTATTCCATAGTGACTTTGTTGTAATTTTTCCTTTTGTTGTATTCTCAGCCTCAGAAGTTTAAAAGTACTTCAGCAATTTCCATTACTAGAAATCTGGAATAAGAGGACTTCATTTGACAGTTTTAGTTGAAAGTTTTGTTCCTACGGTGGTCAGCAGCCTATATATAAGCTGCATACTTTGGTAAAATGTTACAATAATAGTTCATTATTTCTATATGGAAATACAACTTATTTTCAGTATAAATAAAGAAGTCTTGGCATAAAATATAAATAAAAGTATAAATAAAGAAGCCTCGGCATAGAAAAACAATTTTTGTTATTAAGAATTTTACCATGACTTCAAACTTTAGTCATTAACTGAAATTAAAATCTGAAGTCTGGTATAGCACATGTCATGATTTTATTCAAATCTGTTGAATAAATTGTCTATTGCAGTGGTTTTCCAAATTATTCTTAGCATATTTTATTTTCCAAATAAAATCTTACAAGTAACAACAACGCTGAATAAAATAAAACATAAAAAAGCAATCATCTCTTTGTAAAGCAGCAGTAGGAAGAAGATGAGACTGAACTAGCCTAACTTCACCATCATTCTTTGCAGTTGTTCCTGGCAGCAGTAGGGAGGAAGATATTTGTGGTTGATGAGACTTCCCAACCTAACTTTTCTAGAATCTACTAGCTCTCCAAGGAATCCAGTTTCAATATCACTTGTTAGTTTCTATAATGTCATAATGGTTTGTAGCAAATGAATCCTCCTGCGAATAACCACTAAGCAACCTGGTAAAAACGTATTATAACACATAAATAGAAATTGAGCTATTGAAAACACTGGAGACTGATACAAATTAAGCAATAAAAGGGTACTGCAGTGGATGAGATCTATGCGCTTATGGCTTTTCTCCTGACCATTCCCCAGTCCATAGAGTTTAGGGGAAAAATATCTAGAGATTAAGTAGAAAGTTGCGATGTTATTGGACTGAGATGTGGTACCAGAGTTTGGGTTTGCCAGATGGCTGCAAATTAAAGAGATATGGTCAGGAAAGGAAGGGGCCACAAACACAAACATGGACCCCTGTATATTTGTATATAAATTCTCCTCATATCCTTGGCTGACCCTCTAACTGTGCCTGGGCAGAAAAACTGTAAGAAACCCAGTAGAAAATAAAAGCTGGAAGGCAAAAATCATTGAGTGGGATATTGATAACTATCACTGCACAGGAGTTAGAATTTTGAATGTAAAGTTTACTAGCTTAGAGGAGCTTTTATTGGAACCAAAGAAGGTCTATATCCTCACTCATTCTATGTTGTAGGACTAAGATTTTTAATATGAATAAGGGTAAAAGCCAAACAAATCTTCTCTAACAAGGTATAAAACCAAGTATCTAGAAGTTCAATGTGTCACCCAGTAATTTAACTGTATGCCAGAAGATAAATTATTACTCTTCAGAAGAGCATAACAGAACCCAATGTTTGTACAATTTATCCTCTGAAATATTCAGTATGCACCAAGAATAGTTGTATAAAGAAAGAAAAAATATATAAATAAGAGAAAATGTATTTATCAGACAGGACCATAGGATCATTCAGATATTGAAATTAGCAGATTTTTATATTTAACCAGTTAATACATATATTCAATGAGTTGCTTAAAGAAAATTATTATTATAGTAAGTGAACCAGAGAGGAATATAAATGAATACATGGAAATTGTTTTTAAAAGAATCAAATGAAAATTCTAGAAATAAAAATGACAGTATCTGTAATAAAAAAAAGATCTGTTGCTTAGTCTTAATATTACATTAGACACAGACAGCAATAGAAAAAGTTAGTAAACTTGAAGAAAAATAATTAGCAATTATCTAATATGAAAAATAAATAGAGAAAAGACTGTGAAAATTAAGTAAAAGAGATATCTGGAATCTGTGAAACACTACTATTTTGTCTAAAGTACATGTGCTTGGAGTTCAAAAAGGGGAGAATAAAAAGACTGGAAAATAAAAACATTGGAAAAACTAATGATTGAAAGTGTTTCAAAGTTGATGAAAAACACTAGCTTACAGATTCAAGAAGTTCAGCAAACCCAATAGATATACATATAAAGAAACACAAATATAGGCTATCTTAATAAAAATGCTAAAAGACAAAGAAAATCTTGCGAGTAATGAGATATGGGAGATTTAAGAAAATAATGATGAGATTGAGGGATAATTTCTCATTAGAAAGAGTGGAGTATGAACCGGGCTCGGTGATTCAGCCTGTAATCCCGCACCTTGGGAGGCTGAGGTGAGTGGATTGCCTGAGTCCGTGGGTTCGAGACCCGCTTGGGCAACTTGGTGAGACCTCATCTCTACGATAAATCAAAAAATTAGCCAGGTGTAGTAGCGCGCACCTGTAGTTCCAGTTATTTGGAAGGCTGAGGTGGAAGGATCACCGGAGTCCAGCAGGTTGAGGCTGCGATGGTGGGGAGCGGCCACTGCACTCCAGTCTGGGTGACAGAGTGAGACTCCAACTCAAAAAAGAAAAAAAAGAAAAAAAAAAGAAAAGAAAGGAAGAAAGAGTGGAGTCTAGAATACAATAAAATCAATTATTGAAATGTTGAGAGAGGAAAAAAAATAAAGCCAACTCTGAGTTCTATATCTGAAAGGTTAAAATGACCTTCAAAAATGAAGGCAAGAAAAGCAAACAAAAAAGAAAGCAAGAGTGGCATCAGTGGATATTGCCAAGTAGGAATGTACAAATCTCCATTCCTCCATTCCTGTGTAAGCTAGACAAAATCATAAGAATCAACTTTTAGGGGATTGTAGAATCTAGTAAAAACTTTCCAACAACAAAGGAGGCACTTAATGAAGAAAAAATGACTGAATTTTAAGAGAGAGCTGTGGCATTTTAACTAACCATATTACCATCCCAAACTCCTCAGCTTTTGCGCCCCTTGTACAGGTTACTGGTACCAGAGGAAGCAATGCAGACTTTATTTTCTAAAAAATTGAGGCTGTATGGTTTAACTCGTCTAGTGGTTCCTGAAGGAGTGGCTCAAGGGTTTACACTTGTTTCGTCTGCCTTGAAACTTCTCTATGGCATATTTAACCTCATAGGTGGCATTTTTTGAAAGTGCTTAAAAGCAAATGTATTAGTTACTGGCATCTGGTGTGAGAGATAACAGTCAGGGAGAGTAATAGATAGACCAAAAAAAGCCTGAGAATTATGGGCCAGAATACTACTTGATATAACAAGGGTGTAGAGAAATATTTGGTATGATAAGGGTGTAGAGAAACTTCTACTTATTCCAGGGAATATAGCAGGCCACATGCATGCCCAGGCAGGATACATGCTCTGAAAAGATGTGAGAAGAATCTCAGCTCTCATCTCTAATTGATCTTCCAGCTTGCACAAGCAGGAAGTAAAAGCTAAGGTAGAGTTAGAATGCCTGGATGTGAACTCAAGGAATGTCCCAACACAAAACCATTCTGTACAAACTGAGAGAGATTCTTATTTGTTTTTTGTTTTTGCTGATTTGTTTTTGATACCAGGCATTTAAGGAAATACCTGTCAAATCACTAGCTGGCCACTAAGCTAATGGAACACATACTACAGTGGTTACACACAGCATAAAATAAAAAAATTAAAAATAAAGACAAAATAAGACATTTTCTGATTTTAAAAGATGAGCGAATTTGTTTCCTGTAAAACTGTACTACAAGGCATACTAAGCAAAATTCTTTAGTCTGGAAATAAATGACATGTATAGAAACTTTCTACAAGAAAAAATGAAAAATATAAAAAGTACTTATGACAATAAAAAGTGATTATTTATTTTCTTCAGTTCTTCAAAAGACAAATGACTGTGTAATACAAAATTTTTAAAGATTGTATAATAGGATTTATAACATACATAGAAGTAAAAGATATATAAAAAATAATACAGAATATGGGGTCGGTAAATAGGTTTATATTTGTGTTGGGGATCTCCAAGATCACTATCAGTTTTGATAATTTGCTATGAGGTCTCACAGGACTCAGCATATAGTTATATTCATGGCTATGATTTAATATTTTTCTTAAACTAATAAACTTTTCAAAACATATGAAAAAAAAACTTTTTTAAGAAAATTTATTTTAAAGATGTGGGTACAATTCAGGGTTAGGTATACAAATGTTCATTATGCAGGTACCCTTGTTAATGATGTGTGCCCCCTTTCCAGGCAGATTCCCACTACTGCCAATCCTGCTTCCCCACCCCCTCCCGGTAGTTTCCTAGTACTGCCAATCATTCTCCTATAGTATTAGGATAATCGTTCAAGGACCGCTTATGAGTGAGAACATGTGATACTCAGTTCTTTGTTTCTGTGAAAGATCACTCAGTATTATAGACTCTAAAACCATCCGGATTGCTGTAAATTCATTATTTTGTTCTTCTTTATGGTTATGTGATATTCCATCATGTATATGTACCACATTTTAAAAAATCCAGTCCTCTTTCGATGGGCAGCACGGTTGGTTCCATATTCTTGCTACTGTGAACAATGCTGTGTTACACACACATGTGTAGGTATCATTTTTATAGAGTGATTTGAGTTCTTCCAGGTATATTTCCAGTGGGGAGATTGCGGGGTCATATGCAAGGTTGATTTTTAGAACTTTTAGGAATCGCCACACTGTTTTCCACAGAGGCTGTACTAGTTTACACTCTCACCAACAGTATAGAAGTGTACCCTTTTTGCCACTTCCTCTCCAGCATCTACTGTTTTTTGAATTATTGATGATAGCCCTCCTGACTGGAGTTAGGTGGTATCTTAGTATAGTTTTAATTTGCATTTCATTGATGACTAATGAGGGTGAGCATTCTATTATGTATCTGTTGGCTACTCATATGTCTTCTTTTGAGACATGTCTATTCATATCTTTTGCCCACTTTGTAATGGGGCTGTTTGTTTTTTTTATTTTCAGCATGTTTGAGTTCCTTGTAGATTCTAAATGTTAGGTCTTTGCCAGACATACAGTTGGCAAATATTTTTTTCTCAGTCTGTGGACTGCCTCCCCACTCTCTTCATGGTTTCCTTGGCTCTGCAGAAGCTTGCCAGTTTGATGAGTTCCCACTTGTCTATCTTATCTCTTATGGCATGGGCGCTTGGGGTTTTGATCAGGAATTGGTTGCCAGTTCCAATTTCCATAGGGATATCTCCTGCATTCTGTAAGGTTCTTATAGTTTGGGGATTTACAAGAAAAGCTTTTGATTGAACTTATTTTGGGAATGAGATTAACATTTCTAAAAACTGAATTAATTCTTAGGATTTATATTATGTAAGGAAATTCAAAATATGGGATTTCTTTCACTGATCTTTTGCCACTCTGTTTTTTAGTAATTTTAGTAATATATTTTATTTAGTAATTTTAGTAATATAATATAATTTAGTAACATATTCGACATTTCAAAATATAGTAAATAGTTTTGAATTCCCTTTCCTGATTGCATGGGTTGGGATGCTGAACCAAATTATACATTCACTTTAACTTTGCTGATTAATATTGTAAGATCTTCAAGTGTAGGAACAATTTCCTTTGGATCCCCAGCAGTGACATTTGTTTCTTAAAAGGTTCAATAAATATTTGTTGAATGAATGACTGTATCTTTAATTTGGAAAGTAATAAATAATTATCAAAAGAATATATACAGAAAATTAGGAACTAATACAGCATAAGGTGCAAAGTATATTAATCAGAGGAGAGATAGCTTTTGAAATATAACTTTCAATTAAATGAAATAGGCTTTGGTCAGTTTTTTAATCACTGAATGTCCTCAAACCCAGAGTTTTGGGTGGTATTAGAAAGAAATTTATAATGTAAATTAAAATATTTACTTATATTTTAAGATTCAAATTTATATTATGAAGTCTGGTTTGGACAATATCTACAAAATTACATTTTCAGAATTCACATCTTGTTTTGGTTTTGATTTGTTTTGTTCTGTGTTGCACCATAAAATTTAGAGAATAAATCTTTGTCTTTCCTGAGTCAGGTCAGAATGACAGACCTTAGAACAAAGGGCTTCACAGAAAAATAATCACCTTTATGTTAGAAATAGGAAAAAAATAATTTTCCTATAAACCTTTAGGATAGAGAAATTTGCCAACACATTCTTATTCTCTACCTCCCTTTGCCTTCTCTTCCTTACCAAGTATTTCGCTCAAACTACTCTCACTACTTAACGCAATGCTGTTACTCTTAAACTAGACAACAGGACAATTCTATTTAAAACCTATATCTTTATCATTTAGTCTTGCAGCAACAACTCTCTTATGCTTTCATCCATCTGCATCCCATTGATGAGGTAGAGAACAAAGGCAGGATTTGAGTGTGGAAATGGAAGCACAAAGAACAAAATGGCTTATTAAGAGCATGTGTGTTATCAACGACGATGGAAATGAAGACTAGATAAGCTCTTTCTCATTCCCTGAATTCTCATGGTTTTGGGGGAAAGTTGAAAATTGCATTAGAAATAAAAGGAGTGCTTTAGAGCTGTCAAATTAATTGTTTAATAAAGAACACAGTATATATTAAACAGAAATATCTTCATTTTTGCCTTGTGTAAAACTGTACAAATTGGTAAATATAGTTAGGCCCAAATAAATAAAGTTCATTGAAAATATGATCAACCAACTGGGCATGGTGGCTCACGCCTGTAATCCCAGAACTTTGGGAGGCAGAGGCAAGAGAATTGCCTGAGCCAAGGGGTTCGAGATCCGCCTGGGCAACATGGTGAGACCTCATCTCTACAATAAATCAAAAAATTAGCTGGGTGTGGTAACACGCACCTGTGTTTCCATCAACTTGGAAGGCTGAGGCAGAAGAAATACCTGGATCCAGCAGGTCAAGGCCATGGTCACCATGAGTGTGCTATTGCTCTCCAGCCTGGGCTACAGAGTAAGAGTCTGACTCATAAAAAAAGAAAGAAAGAAAGAAAGTATAATCAGCATCATGATTTTAAATTGAATCATACTATTTTAACTCACCCTAAGATGATTATTTTTCTATTTAGTAGAAATAATGTTAATTGGGAGTGCAGTAATCTGGGTTGCAGTCAACTAAAATACTGTTTGACTTGGAGGAGTAATTTCACTTTCCTGAACTTCAATACCTTTATCTGTAAAATAAAGCTTTAAGGCCACTTTTAGGTATGATTCAAGACATAATTCTCCATGTGGCAGCTAAATGATTTGAAGTAGGTCTATATGCTTGTGGTTTCAGTCTGGTTCTAAAGAGAGAAAGCAAATAAATAATATGGCATATTTTGTTTGAAAATGGATAACCATAGCCCAAGATTATTTTTGTTGCTGTTATTTCCATTTTTGTTGTTTTGTTATTTCCACAAACTTGCACCTAGAACAAAATAAACTTATTTTTCTGGATTCATCTAAATGACACACCTAAGTCATTATTAGCAAAGAAAAATGAAGGGGATCTTTTCAAAAATTTTATTAGAAAATTTTAGTTCTTATTTTCCTTTAATAGGTGCTAAGTTTTGATCCTTCTCTAATTGGGAATTTCTGTATCCTCTATTAATCATCTAGACTTTAAAGGCAAGCAAGTGATTTGTAAAGAGAATGAAATGGCTATGGAACTACAGAAAAATGACAGCTTACCCCACAGACCAAGAACCCAATGTCAAAGTTGTGCTGCCTACCAATGATTTCTACGTTATTCTGATTATACATTCAGAGACTAGTGAAACAACCGTCAGTCACATGGATCCTTTGTGCCCATTGTCATCCCTTGGCCTAGTTCTGTGATGACTTCTGTGATCCCTGTCTTACCAAGCCATCCTTGAGCCCATTCTTTTGTTAAAAGTATATCCTCTGGCCCCTTCCATTGAGGTTTTTCTCTACTTCGACATGACCACTTCTTCGAGTCTAGCAGATTTCTCAACCTCTGCACTATTGACGTTTTGGGCCAAGTAATTATTCTTTGGTAAGGGCTATTGTGTGTATTATAGGATGTTTAGTTGTATCTCTGAACTCTGTCCGGTAGATACTGCCAGCACCTTTCTAGTTGTGATAGCCAAAAGTATCTCCAGATATTGCCAATATCCTGGGGAGGGATGGGAGTAAAATTATCTGTGGTTGAGAATCATATGCCACGCCAATTCTGAGATTGCAATATTAGTGTAGGCCATAGCTTTATTCACAGTTCTACAAGTATCCTAATCGCAAGTTAATGCTGTACTTGGAATACTGGGGGAATGTTTGTGGGCTATGAGCTAAAACTAATACAGAAGGTCTTAATTTTAGCTTGGACTATATTTATGGACAACAGTGATATGATTTTGTGTGCTAACAGATAGGACTGGGGTGCTTTAAATTGATTTAATTAGTTGACTAAAAGCAGGATCCAATAAGGACCACTCCTAATGAAGTTTGAAATGCCAAAATGATGCCTCTCAGAGCAAGAGAAAGCTTTCCAGGTGCTCTAGTCAGACGCATCATTAGCTTTGTACCCGGGTGCTTATGAACCACAATATTCAAGTAGGTTTAAAGTGTCTAAGGTAGGTGGCTTCTTCAGCAGTCAGCTCCCTCCCCACCCCTTCCCCTGTGCAGGCAACTTCTTTGGTGTCAGCTCCTACCCACACTTCCTCCCAACTCACCCCCACCACCACCCTGCATCCTGAAGGCAGCCTCTCCAACAGCAGGTTTTTGCAAAACACTATAACATCTCATGAGCAGTTTCACAGAAGAGTGTCCCTGGTGAGACATTGTCCTATGAACAGATTTCTTCAGCTACCAAGAGGGTGATTTCTGGCAGTTATGAAAGACAGATTTTCTGCAAGTTCCAATGTCAGGGGCACCACAACAATTTCTCCATGTTTTAATGAGCTAAGTTTATTTCCTCTCCAGTAAGTCTGACTCTTATGTCTGGGGAAGTGGGACTATTCTGCCATCAATTACTCCAGCCCTGAGATACCCACTGTTCTTTATATATTCAATTCCTGTACTCTAATTATAATTTTTGTTTGTTTGTTTATACTTCTTACCAGTCAACCCCTTGTTACTCCAATCTCATATGATAGTTAATAATTATTTCTATTACTCTTTTCCTATTCAGATTAATGTGGTTTTAATCTCCCGATTGGACTCAGACATAATTATACAATATTTAGAGATTATGTTACAAAGAGATAAATGAGTTCCCCTTGTGAGCACATAGAGTAGGAATTAGACTTGATGAGCATCAGTACTGGTATTAGTGCTCAGCAAAGCTCAGCAAATGCTTAGAAGATACAGTCCCGCCCCCAATACTCAGCACATTGATTTTCCTTATAGTAATTATTTAACCAGTTGTGTCGAGAGTAATAAAGAAAAATCCTCATTCAATCTTTACTTATATAATCATTGCCATTTAATTTTATTAAAAATTATTCTGCACTAAATTTCAAAATCTATGTGTACATAAAGAAAATCAAACTTGGGGGAATATAGCATGAAATACTTATGAAAAGTTGCATGAAGGCAATGGATATCTGAATGAAAGTCATTATGCTCCCAACATGCAAGACTAGATCATAGCTACAAGTTACACAAGCAAAATATCTTATTAAAGATCCTCATCACAAAGGAAGATGCAATCCTTTGCAATATTTTTGATAAAACTTTTTAGTTACCCTTAGACTTTTCTAACCTGCTATTTTATTGCTTAACCAAAAACTTGGCCTCTAAATAGTTATTCTAGAAAGAGATAACGGGGTGATGTAATGTGCGAAGTACCCAGTAGAGTATAATATTTGGTATAACCATGCTGACAAAGCCTATATTTAAATAGAAATACTATAGACTTTGTATATTATGACATAGTTATAAAGTCATTTGACTTTTCCTATTAATGTGTTTCCAATAGGTGAACACTGGAGGGAGGCCCAGCATCTGGGAGCAATTTCTGTAAAAAATGTAACAGTTCTATTTTTTTAAATTATATTTATTTTTCAGCATTATTGAAATAGAACTTTAAATAAAAATTACATATTTAAGGTGTACAATGTGATGTTTTGATATACGTTTCCATTGTGAAATGATTGCCGCAATCAAGCTAATTAACGTATTCATCATCTCATATGGTTACATTTTCTTTAGTGACAATATGTAAGATCTAGTTTTTTAGCAAATTTCAAGTATATAGTACATTATTGTAAACTATAGTCTCCATACTGTATGTCAAGTTTCCAGAGCGTATTCATTTCTCATAACTAAAAGTTTATTATCTACTCATTCTCTCCTCCACCTTGACCTCTGGAAACCACTTTTCTACTTTCTGCTTCTATGAGTTCAACTTTTCCATTTAAAAATAAATAAATATTTTTATAAATGAAAAAGTGGAACTACTATATAATCTAGCAATCCTACTTCTTGGGATATATCCAAAGGAAAGTTGTCACTTCTTTAACATCCTCATTCTCCTTTTTCTGGGAGATTTGTAATTAATATCTGTTTTAAATTAGTGTTAAAATTTGATAAAGAAGTTTAAAATACAAATCAGGGCTCAAACCTCATGAATTTTAAAAACTTCTCACGTTATTTTTGCTATTGACAGTTTCCCCATAGCTATTACCAGAAAAAATCCTTTACATAAAAAGAAAAATAAAGGAGTTTACGTAAACCAGATATATCAGAATCTGGAAGAACAGGTGTTAGCTGACCTCAGGATTGCTTTTCCATGTGTGAAACCCTAAACTATTAAAACACTTTGTGCCTCAACCCAAGGTCCACCTTCCCCTTTATCACTCTCCCCACAAATATAAGATTTCTTTGTCATAGCTCAGAGCATTCTGTTTTGGCCATCATGTTGATAAAAACCTACTATGAAAGGCAAAATTTAACAGATGGCAATGGTAAAATAAGTAGGCTTTGAAAAACAAGATACCTAAATTCTATTTCCTGATTTGCTTCTCACTACACTACTGAATTTCAATTTCCTGAAGTGTAAAATAGAAATCTTATGAGATTATATTATAAGAACATGAAAAGCACACCCTTATTTTTATTTATTTATTTTTTTGAGTTGGAGTTTCACTCTGTCGCCCAGACTGGAGTGCAATGGCTGCTTCCCGGTCACCGCAGCCTTGACCTGCTGGGATCCGGCGATCCTTCCACCTCAGCCTTCCAAGTAGCCGGAATTACAGGCATGTGCTACCACGCCTGGCTGATTTTTTTTTTTTTTATTGTAGAGATGAGGTCTCGTTGCCCAGGCGGGTCTCGAACCTGCGGGCTCAGGCAATCCACTCATCTCAGCCTCCCAAAGGCGTTGGATTACAGGCTGAGCCACTGAGCCCGGCTGAAAAGCACACCTTTAAATGATATTTTTTCCTAATGGAAAAAAGAACCTATACTCACCAATAGAAATGTGCTTTTTTTTTCCCCAAACATATGTGATAACCACTTTCCACACTATTTACCATCTATCATATTGTAAGATCTAGTTAGTAAAAATGTATATTTGTTAATCATGTACATTCTACTCAGGCTTAAGAATACAACAAATGGAAGATTCCAGAGCACAATTCTCTATGTTATTGTATTGTGAATAGCTTATAGTTACTATTATCCAACCCTTATGATAACTTTGATCTTCATATATAAGGACCACCCAGTGAGGTGATTAGTCAACTCAATTTTCTATCTCATTTCTTCTTCATGACTTAACTGAACATTTCAGCTTACTGTTTGAATCCTGGAATATGAAACACGGGCTGGAACTCCTTAAATGTTTACTAAGGAAGCAAAAAGAAGAAAACTGGCTAGGGAGAAGCAAAGTGTTTAGAGATTTTATGAGGGAAGCAGAGAATTTATATCATTTGATTCATTTTAAATGGGATGGGGCAAAACACTTAAGGAGAAAGGATAAAAAGCAGATTTGCTGAAGTCTCAAGGGAAGAGGAGAAGTGACCTAAGCATTCTGTTTCATTTCTGATTGATGTGATTAAACAACTTGATCTGTGGCCTTCTTACTGACTTTGCTGAAGAAGAAACCAGTTGGTGGCAATTAGGACATTGTCTTTACCATGAGGACACCTGCTCTAGGGTTAATCTGATAATTGATGAACCTCAAATATGTCAGCAGCTGTCAGGTGGTAACAATTTCGAGTCATTTCTAACCTAAGCTGGAAGTAAACCAGGGTGTAGGGCTCAAATTGCTTAAGAATCCATGAAGACATCAGATTGTATAAGCATCTTGGTCATTTCTTCAGTTCCACTGTTTTGATTTTAAAATATTTGATCTTTCCTAGACTTTAATTTATGGATTTTTTTATAAAAGGACTGTGGGTTGCCACTTTTAGGCCTATCACAAGTCTACAAACGTCAACGTGAACAGTACACTTTTGAATTGCATAATACTTTATATAAACAAAATTGCATGTCATTTAGCATGCCTTTGAAAAATTCCCAAGTGTTAACTTTATTGTGAATACTTAACACCTACAAATCTAATATTCTTAGTTGCCAATTAGTATGGAGTGTTTTTCCACATACATCACTCTTCTGTTTAAAGCCCTCTTTAGCCTCCCTTTGTTCTTGGAGTGATAAGAATCCTCATTACAAGGGATTAGCACCAGGCTTGTTATGGTCTCCATCTCTTTCTCCAGCCTCATTTTCCAATACATCCCTTCTTATTTTATTCTTTTCAACCATTCTGCTCTTCTTTTAGGTTCTAGATCTTTACATGTTCTTCCCTCTGCTAGCACACTCCTCTCTTCTCTAGCAAGTAGTATCTGCTCACGCTTCAGAGGTCAGAGCAAGATCACTCCTTCAAGGAGTGATCCCTCTCTAGACCAGTGCCCTACTGTGGCCTATTACAATGTCTCTTTATTCCTTCCCTTATTCACTTGGAGGAGTGTGGATTATTATCTTTTGCCCCAATAGAATCTAAGCTCTGAAAGAGCAGGGGTCTGGTCTCTTTTGTTCACTATTATATCTTTAACACCCAGAGCAGTGCACAATAAACATTTGTCAAAAACGAACAAATTAATTACAGGGAAGTCAGTAATAAAACATCATACAGGATTCATAAAATATGTGCAAGTACAGTGCATTTGGGTTTGACATTTTCTAGTCCATGATTTTAGATAAGTTTGAAGCAATCTGAGCAACTTTTTCAATATTAGAAAGTTTGTACTTGATACAAGGGTTACAAATATAAAAACTGCTGAAATATTCACAAAATACAAGTTTTGTAATACAGAAGAGTATTCATACTGATGGAAGCCATGACAAATGTAAAGATGAGTGCATGGCAGAGGAGTGTGTACGCAGGAGAATTTATACTGAGGGTTTGTTGGAGAAAAACCCTCCAACAGTTGCTCAAACTTTATTCAACTTCAGAAAATTTGTATTGGAGAGAAACTCTACAAGTGCAATAAATGTGAAAAAAATTGTTCAAAAAATATACCTTAGAAAACATCAGAGAGTGCTTGCTAAAATATACCTTATAGATGTATTAAATGTAAATACATATTTAATCAAAAATCAAGTATAAGTAAATATAAAATGATTCACAAGTGAAAGCAGTAGGGCACTAATACCTTCAGACATTACTCTCAATCGGAATGTTGATTATAGAGAATAATCCAGTCAAAATCACTATCTTATTTGTATTGATTACTGGAGTGTTACAATTATATTCAAAGTATACTTTTCTGATATTGAAAGAATTTTAGATTTTTTGAAAAGCAAATATTAATGTCATTTGACTCTCAAATTACATGATGCTATACCTTTATTCCTAGTGTATATGTGAAAGCATGTAATCACTTCCTGCATTAGAGCTATAAGAGCTTCTTCAGTATTAGGTGAGCACTGTTTATATACATTTCCATGGAAGAATAATGACACTGAAATGTAAGTCACATAAGAAAGTCCAAATGGAGAGGCTCTGTGTGGTAGATTTACAATAGCATCAAACTGACATATGAGATAGTTGTTCAGGATGTTTTTCTTTTACAGTGAGAGAATTTTTTTTTTAAGTAATTTTTCTTCACCGATTACTCATTGAGGTAAAAAAAAAAAACACCAAATTTTGAAATGCTTGTTTAAAACTGTGTAAATTTAATTCTAATAAAACAAATTACTTTTAAAAATAGGAGTACACATAAGGAGGCATATACTCAAGCATTTTGAAGCAATAATTGCCAGAAGTTGATAACTTTCATGTATATTTAAAGGAAACAAAAAGGATCAAAATGATACATGTTCCAAGGCCTGTGGGAAGGCTAACCTCTTAATTTAAAAACACCCAAAAGAGAAATGCTATTAGTCTTGGTCAACTCAGTTTTTCTTTTCTTTTCTTTTCTTATCTTTTCTTTTCTTATTTTGCAAGTCAGAGTCTCATGCTATTGCCCAGACTGGAATGCAGTGGTATGCTCATGACCACTGCAGCCTCAACCTTCTGGGCTCAGGTGAGCCTTCCACTTCAGCCTTCCAAATAGCTGGAACTATAGGTGTGCACCACCACACCCAGCTCATTTTTGTGGAGGGGGAATTTATTGCAGAACAAGGTCTCGCCATGTTGCCCAGGCTGGTCTCGAACCCGTGGGCTCAGCCTCCCAAAGTACTGGGATTACAGGTATGAGTCACTGCATCCAGCTCACTTATTTTCAAATTTTCTTAGTGCTTTTAATTTTTAACTATGCAGAGAGCTCCACTGATATTCTTAGTCTCCACATACACAAAAGAATGCAAATATATTTAAGGATTAGAAAAGGCATTTTTGCTTGGTGTGAGCACCTTAGACTCAGAATGAGCTTTGATCTGTGTAGAAACTGGTCATGTACATCCCAATTATTTCAAATTTTACTAGACAAAAATTTAACAATGTAGCATGAAAGGAACCAAGCTTAAATAATGTCCTTATAATATTGTCCATATTTTTTCTACATGTTCCCCTTACAAAGAAATGTCTTACAGAAAATAAGCAAAGTATATCTGTCAAAATATCTACCAATAACAAATCAATTAAGCAATAAATTTAGTACTTGGTAATCATTATTACATTTTTAAAAAAATAATGTCAGCTATAAAACGTGATGTACAATGTGGTTTAGTTGAATGGTTTTCAAAATGTAAACTTAAATCTGTTGTGGTATTTGGGAGGTGACTTTACAACCAATTAATTAGAATTTAATATTTTAAAAGTATATTTTAACTCCTTAAAAGTTGTAATGAATGACAATAGTCACAGCAATTTTTTGTATTAAATTACAACCCTGTGGAGCCACCAATACATAAATTTCTTCTTCAGGGCTAACTCATGTTGTACAGATCTCCCATCACTACACACATACTTGAACTTCTTGTTAAGGTGTCATCAATTAAGAAAGTACGGTTCAGGACAGTTTCTTTTTTTTTTTTTTAAACTAAATTCAGTCTGGAGCATATCCATGAATGCAAATATGTACAAGCCAGTTCCTGTGTCAAGCTGAATGGGTAACATCCAGGTGCATTCACATAGCAGGTGCACACATCAGGATAAGTGCAAATGGCAAAAATGAAGAGTGAATGAAATAAGATAGAGCAGGACCACCAGTTAACTTGCTGGGTGCTCTTTTGGACTGTATGTTTATGATAAGAATCAGAAGCATTACTTCAGCATGTTTTGCCACTGCTCATCCCCCAATCCTTAATCGAGAATTGTCCTGAGATTGCAAGTAACCAGAAAAAGATTCATCTTTGTAACTTCTCATCTGTATCAGTAAAGATATGCCATATCAATGAAGATGTGCCATATATGGTACAACCAAACCACGATGGAGCCATAATAGATATTCTCCACAACGGTGTTTTCTAGCCCTTGTTTTCGGTTTGTGTTAAATTTTTCTCAGCCACACACATTAAAATAAACAAAATTTCACACATGCACTGAGTGAAATGACAGGTGTAATAAATCACCCTGATTTATTTTAAAAAGAGGATTTTGTTGAAAAATAAAAATGATGAACTGAAGACCACAATACATGTGCAAGCATTGAGTAAGCACTTGCTTTTAGAGTTTTACATTAGAGGATGGATATGCTCAAAGCTGGAGGTTTTTAATAAAGAATATACACCTCTATGTTTATAGAGGGTCGAGGAAGATGCACAGTGAAGGCAAAGCTGCTTTATTCATGATCTACAAAATGAGTTAAACTGTCAGAACAGCTTCATACCTTGATTGCCTCCAGTGAATAGCAACTCATTTTGTAATGCACTAAAGTGTGAGAAATACAGACTAGGGAATCAAACTGCTGAGCTGAAATCCCTGTTCCAGCACTTAAAGACTGTGTGGTTTTGGGCAAACAATGTAAGCTCTCTGTGCCTTGGTTTCCTCATCTGTAATGCAGATTGTTAATGAGGTTAAAATAAGTTTTTAATCTGTATAGGGCTTAAAAGAGTACTAGATACTTAGTAATTGATAAATAAAAGTCATATTTTATAACAGGCTTTAAAGAGTTAAAACTATGCCATAATAAAATTCTTATTTCAGGTCTGTAGAATTACTGAAATGTCTTTTTCGATGTTATGTTTCCTTTTTTAAAATCATGGTTAGAACCTACTTTCCTTAAAAATTTTTAGACAAGCCGGGCTCGGTGGCTCAGGCTGTAATCCCACGTCTTTGGGAGGCTGAGGTGAGTGGTTGCCTGAGCCCGCGGGTTGGAGACCCGCCTGGGCAGCGAGACCTCATCTCTACAATAAATCAAAAAATCAGCTGGGCATGGTAGCTCATGCCTGTAATTCCGGCTACTTGGAAGGCTGAGCCGGAAGGATTGCCGGAGCCCAGCAGGTCGAGGCTGCGGTGGCCGGGAGCAGCCACTGTACTCCAGTCTGGGCAACAGAGTGAGAATCCAACTCAAAAAAAAAAAAAAACAATTTTTAGACAAGTTTGGAGATAACTTTGTATGATTATCAAAGAGCAAAAATGGTTGTATAGCCCTCTTCATACCCTATTCCAGAGTTCCAGCTCTAGCTGCCTGGCTGGTTTATGACAGAAAAGTAAGTTGATGAACACAGTGACATTTTCTTAAAGTTAATGTTTCTAGGACTTCATATAACGCGAGCCTTCGTTGCATATAAACAATAACCAATAAAAGTGGAAAACCATTGATCTAGTCTGACTTTTCCATTTTGCAGAAGAGGCAAAGAGATTCAGAAAAATACAACAGGTTGCCTGAAATTAAAAAAAAAAAAAAAAAAGATTGTGAGGGCAAACACACACACACACACACACACACACACACACACACACACACACACACACACACCACACCCTCCTGATCACTAGATTCTCCCCTTTGGCTTTGAAAATGCCCAACTCTCCCCTTAATGTGACTATCAAGTTGTAAAATTATAGAGTGCCGTTTGTGAAAGTGACATAATTTTGAATATCTTAGCAAATTGATCATGTTTTTTCATTGTTAAGGACCCTTTTTTATTATATTTGTCATATTTTGATTTTTTTAGTCTTTACATAGGAAACTATTTTGTGGGGGTAAAAGAACAATTAATTGCTTTGATTGTCTTTCTGTAGACCAGGATATCAGGGTGACAATGGATTTTGCAACAACTAGCTCTAGTCCCAGGGAGCACTGTTTCAGAGCAGTTATTTCTCAAATGCTCCAATGCTTTTACCCAAAGGTTGATACCAAAGCTTCACATGCATTTCCTAAGCACCTGTAAAATTTGTCCTGTTATCTGAAATGTCATGTCAACAGCCATTTCTATTGGATGTATAATGCTGGTAGTCACATGATTGTCAAGATACCAGTTCAAACGGGTCAATTAACTTTCCAGTCTATCAATTCCACTTATAAGTTACATTTCTCTCACAGGGGCAGTAAACACTCTAAGATCTCATTAAATAGTTCAAACACATGTTGGCTTGTTACATTTTAAAGACAGTATGGTATTTATTTTTTTGGTTTCATAATGAAAACCCCTGAGTAATTTCCAAAAACTGTCAGCAATGTGATTTCAAGCCATATGTTGCATTTTGCTGTCATTTCTCTTTGGAAAAAAAACGGTCTTAATTCTTTATACTTTTATTTTCCACTTTGTAATAAACAACTTTTTTAAAATTCCCAATAGACCCACACAGCATTTTAATATGTTTTTAGTAATGTCTTCTTTGGAATTTTAAGTTATTACTCAAATCACATTCTGACCAATTGTTTCCTGGAAGTCATTTGCACATAGTTTAAGGCAAAATAATAGATTTCTCAAACATTCCTATTATACCCAACTTGTCATCCCATCTGTGACCATTAAAAATAAATTAAACTCTGATTTTTTAATTACTAAGTCAACCTGAGGTATGTGGACGAGTTATTTGAACAGAATTTCATCTTATCACAGATTTACATTTTAATGCATTTTCAAAATGTCAATTATTTTTAAACTTAGCACTTCGCCTTATAGACATATTTTATATGCCTATAATTTTATTTTAATTCATTATTATTATTATTATTATTTTGAGCTGGACTCTCACTCTCTGTCACTGGAGTGCAGTGATATGATCACAGCTCATGGCAGTCTCAACTTGCTGGGCTCAGGAAATCCTTCTACCTCAGCCTACCGAGTAACTGGCACCACAGGCATGTGCCAACACATCTGGCTAATTTTTTTAAAAAAATTTTTTGTAGAGATGAGATCTTGCTATGTTGCCTAGGCTGGTTTCAAACTTCTGGGCTCAAGTAATCCTCTTGCCTTGGCTTCCCAAAATGCTGGGATTACAGGCATGAGGCACGGTACCTGGCCTTACATATATATATGAGAGGGGGCCCCTAAAACCTAAATTTATTTATAAAGAATTGTGAATTTATTCTTACATGTATAAACTTCATTTACCTTCAAAGTACCCTTCATGTGAAGCAATACACCTATCGGGACACTTTTCCACTGCTCAAAACGGTCTCTGAAATCATCAATTTTG
Source organism: Carlito syrichta (assembly GCF_000164805.1). Taxonomy (NCBI): domain Eukaryota; kingdom Metazoa; phylum Chordata; class Mammalia; order Primates; family Tarsiidae; genus Carlito; species Carlito syrichta. The sequence continues at coordinate 511,951 of NW_007249792.1, read as the reverse complement.
ATGTCTTTTAGTGCTTCTGCCATTTTTTGTTTCACCTCTTCCACCTTGGCAAAATGGTTCCCTTTGAGAACTTTTTTCATCCAGAGGAAAAAAAAAAGTCGCTCGAGCAAAATCAGGTGAATAGGGAAAGTGGGGCATAGGAGTCATACCATTTTTGGTCAAAAACTGCTGAACACTCTGCATGGTGTGGGCAGGTGCATTGTCATGGTAGAAGAACTCATCACCTGTTTGCCATAACTAAGGACATTTCTTTCTAACGCAGTCTCTCACAACAAAGCTAGCTGGTACACTGATGCCAATGGTTCCTAGGACACTTATTAATATCTGGCAGAAGAAATTTGTACTACAAGGAGCCCATTCTCCAAAAAATAATTCCATTTTTTGGAAGTTCCTCCTCGTATAACTTTAGAATACTAAAATTTCTATTGTACACTTTGATTCTACTTACTAAAACTTACAAAAATATGATAGAGGCAACAATAATTAAATTTTTCAAAATCAAAAACATTTACACTATTTGCAACAAATTACACAATGGAAAAACACTATTTCAGTCAACATATTGAAAAGTATTTGCTCTGGGCATACTACAGTACAGAATTACAGGAAATATTACTGAAGCAAATAAGTAAAAGGCTCTATCTTTGAAATGTGTACAAATTAGCAGAACAGATAAATGATTCAATATCTGAACCAAGTAAATTAAAAATGGAATGTTACAATAAACATTTTAAGTAAAACTTAGAGCACTAAATCTTAAGCAGAAAGTAAGAAAGTGGTCAGATGGGACTGGTTTGTAGTCAAAGAAAATATCACATAGATGGCTTATCAGAGAGAAATTGAGAAGAAAGGAATAAAGATACCATGTTTTTAGGATAAGAGATTTAAGATACTCAATGAAGAACTGGAAACATTATTATACAAACAAGACCACTTAGGGGATGGTTCAAGATTATCAAGAAACAGAATTCTGACAATTGCCCCAGAGTACCACACTCTGTTTTATGTCTGCTATGTTTTTCCATATTCTGTTCATTTATAGTCATATCCTTTCCCTACTCATTGTTATCCTCATGATTCTTTGGCAGATATTTCCTTTTTCAAATATCAAGTCAAGAATTACATTTTCTGTATAACTCTCTAACCCATCTGTAAGAGTCAAGGATTTATTCCCATAATTTATAATTGATTCTAATTATAACCACTGGTCCTCAATCTTGGCTAAACACTGAAATCACTTGGAGAATTATAAAAATATTGATGCTCACAACCTCACCCTCAAAGACTTAAATTTAGGTGATATGGGTATATCCTGGGCATTAGCATTTTAAAAAATAAGAAAGCAAAATACAAAACAAAACTCCAATTCCTAGTGAGTCTCAAGTCTAGAAAAGTTTGAGCACCATTGTTATGTTTTTGTAGTTGCAACATTTGGGTTATAGTTCATATAAAGCTAGCTCATATTCCATCTGAATTCATAAATTTGTATAAAAGAGACCACTTTTCCTCATGGTACTGGTTAGAAACCTGAATTGTTCATTGCTTAAGAGCAGAGGCTTTGCCATGAGACTAACCAAGCTGGAATTTCAACTCCTTGGCTTACTAAAAGATGTACATTTGGTCAAATACAAGAACTGACAATTAAGTTCATGAACTCTTCATTGTGTATTTACGTTGCCAGCATTGTACAAACAACTTGGAAAGGTTTCATAACTTTGGCATATCAATGTCTCACAGCTGTGTTCGTGTCATTGTGTGGCAGTATGTCTTGCTGAGGGGCTTTCAATATTGTTGTTGAATGTTTTTCGTGTGCTGTCCTGAGACTAGTGCAGCTAGAATTATAATAGAGAGCAAACATTAAATTTCTTGTTAAACTTGGCAAGAATGGAGGTGAAATCAGGGACGTTTTCATCCAAGTGTATGGTGATAATGCCATGAAGAAAATGGCAGTGTACAAATGGGTTAAACATTTTTCTGAGGGGAGAGAAAGCATCACTGATGATGAGAGGTCAAGAAAGTCAGTAACAAGCAGAACTGACAAAAACATGGCAAAAATCCATCAAATTGTGTGTTGAAATTGTTAGCTGACTGAAAAGCATAGCAGATCAAATAAATATTGACAGAGAAACAGTTAGGAAAATCTTAACTGAAAATCTTGACATGAGAAAGGTGTATGCAAAAATAGTCCCAAAGGAGCTCTTGGACAATCTCACACAGCACTGTAGGTGAGGGAGTTTTTAGGCAGTAAACAAATAACTGTATCAGAACATCCCCCCCACTCACTCAATCTGTCCCCCAATGACTTTTTCTTTACCTAAATATAAAGGAAATGTTGCAAGGAAGACATTTTGGTGACATTCAGGACATTGAGGGTAATACGACCACAGCTCTGATGGCCATTCCAGAAAGAGTTCTAAAATTGCTTTGATGGTCAACCAGGCACTGGTGTCAATGAATAGCTTCTGAAAAAGAGTACTTCAAAGGTGACCTTAGTGATATTCAGCAATGAGGTCTGTAGCACTTTTTCTAGGATGAGTTTTTGAACTTAACTATCATCTTTCTTGTTAATGTATTGAGATGATTAAATGATATGTGATATGCATAAACATTAAAAACAGTGTCTAGCACAAAGATGACCTTAAATAGCTACTATTTTTGTTTTATAACCATAATTAGTTGAGCCAAGAACCATCTAAAAGCTTTAGCATATTTTATTAATTCTAGAAGAACACCTGAAAATAAAGTTATAAATATTATGTCTAATTTTACATATAAAGAAACTTAGGAATGGAGGGACAAAATAATTTTCTCTAGAAATCTGTGGAAGTTTGCATATGAAGTTAAGAAGCAGAGCTGAGATTTGAAATTAGTCTAACTTCTGACCCTGTGATTGAAAACATTATACTTTACTGGAAAAGGATGAAAGTAACGCTATTTTTAAAAATGTATTCAATTTAATTGTATGTGATAAATGTGACATGAGTTCCATAAATAAATATCTTAGAAATTTAGGAGAGTGGAAGTATTTATGTCCCCAGGAACTCAAGACAGGCTTGAGGAAATGAAATTTGACCTGTGTTTCTGGGCTGCTGCCAATATTGTGCATGACACTTAGTATACAAACACATGTACACACATACACTCAAATCACCTTATTTAAACTATATGCAACAATTATTAGTCAGCTGAAGTGCTGTAGGTGAAATCCAGCATTTATTGGAAATATATAAAAAGCAGCAAATGAGCAAGAATGAATGTAGCTGTGTTTGGGGTCATTATATACACAGGATAACTATTATTAAAGAGCACAGGATGTGATTCTATACTGGGAAGAGCATTTTGGTCTTGAGATAAATACACAGAAGGTTAGATAATCCTCAGGGGAACATTCACTTTCATCTGAAGTAGAATTGTGCTTGAATCACAAGTGAGAACTTTTCACCATTGTTCACACACTTATAGATTAGTTGCCTTTAAAATGAGAACAAAGGCAAGAATGTCCACTGTTACTAGGACTTTTAATATTACACTAGATCGCTTCTCTGTCTTTTGACTAAGATCAAGTGTAATATTACACTAGAAGCTCCAGAAAATGTAATAGAATAAAAAGTAGAGCAAAGCAAAAACAGTGAGAGCTTTAGAAAGAGAATGTATATATTCATTATCTGTAGATTATCTGAAAAACACAAAGGAATTAATTTTAAATCTTTTAGAATGGATGGGAGAATTTGACAAATTGGGCAAAAGTAAAATAATGATTGTATCTAAGTCACCAGCATAAACCTGTTCGAATGCTAATCAGGAAAAGACTTCATTTGCAAAGGCATCTACATATGTATAATGTTTGAAAATAACTTTAACAAGGAATGTACATGATATATGTAGAAAATATATACATACACATTTATTTTAAAAAGAGAGATATACTACGTCACCGAATAAATAGATGGATTTAGCAAAGCAGTTAAGTTTTCTTTATGAATGTATAGACTGAATTCTCTCCAAATCACTACCTCATGGTCTGTTTATGGTAACTTGAAAAAAATTGTTTTAAATACTCTACATTTTACAAAATTAAAAATAAAGAGAATTTATTCAATGATGAAAGTTCATTATGAAATTATAATAATTAAAACACCAAGATGTTGGCATAAAAAGCAGCACTTAGATTAATAGATTATTATACATAATCCTAAAATAGACCTTATAAGACATGTGAACATAATAACATAAAAAATGCTAAAGCTGGGCTCGGTGGCTCAGCCTGTAATCTCGTGCCTTTGGGAGGCTGAGGTGAGTGGATTGCCTGAGCCTGTGGGTTCGAGACCCACCTGGGCAGCGAAACCTCATCTCTACAATAAATCAAAAAACCCTAGCTGGGCGTGGTAGCGCATGCCTGTAATTCCGTCTACTTGGAAGGCTGAGGCGGAAGGATCGCCTGAGCCCAGCAGGTCGAGGCTGCGGTGGCCGGGAGCGGCCACTGCACTCCAGTCTGGGCGACAGAGTGAGATTCCAACTCAAAAAAAAAAATGCCTTGCAAATTAATGACAAGGGCATTTACGTTTCAACATATGTATAAAAAATGATTTTTTACTTTATATGGTATACCATGTTGAATTATATGTATTTAAATAATTAAATTTAAAATGAAACCACAAAAGAATGAGAAGTTCCTAGCATAAAGAAAAAAATAAATATTTAAGATGATAGTTATCACAATTACCTTGATTTGACCTTTATACATCATATGAATGTACCAAATGTTCACGTGCACCCCAAAATATGTACATCTATTATGTTTCACTTTGAAAAATAAAAGAATGAGAAGAATATATAGGTAAATATTTAACTGATATTAGTAAGATTATTTTTTGACAAGTCTATTTTTGACTCAGATCAATTTGATAACAAATTTAATGGGTGTAAAGCCTCTCTTTAGGGAGAGGAAGGGAAACATATAACAACATTCATAGAAAATTCTGCATATTATTACAGATGATTCATAAATAAAGAGGAGGAGACACATTAGAAGAGGATAAAGAGAAGTAGTAAGTCACATATCACAGCTGTCACTCCAGTCTTCAGAAGTCAATTTTCTTTTAGGTGGTCATACTGTCTTCCTGAATTAAATTAAATCTTACTCAGGTTTGGGGATCATAGAAAAATAAAGGTTATGGGAAAGAGGAGGAGTCAGAAGGTGTATCAGTGCAGGTATATTCTCCTTTCCTTCCCCTGTTAAAACCACTTTTCTCTACAATCACATTCTTCATAATAATTCAAGAACTGGTAAAAGGACAAATGCATGGAACTTAGGTGATAGAGAATGCCTGTTGACTTGTAATGCTGCCCACCTTCCTTGGTTAATTTCCTTTTATTCCTTATGACTTGAGTGAAAACACCACTTCCTCTAGAATACATCCTCTGACCTTCCCCAAACTACATTAAGTCCGTCTTACTAATTCCCACTTTACCTCTGTTACTTGTAACAATTTTAATTGCACTTACACTTATTCTCTAGTGTTTATCTTTTCCACAATACTCCATAGTTCCATGAGAAAAAGAATTATGTATTTTTCTGTAATCATTGTTTCCTAGAGTCTATTCACCACCTGACACGTTCCAGGTAAATGAAAAATAGATACTGAAAAATAGGAAGACATAAAAATAAATAGAATTGTTATAATTTTGCATAGTTTGCTTTATCACTGAAAATTAACCTTACTACTAAGCTTTTCATTGATTCCTGGTCATTAAGATAGAATTTAATCTCATAAATGGAAAAATTTATAAAATCATATGAAATATCTGAAACGTAGAAGTTACATTCATCTTGTCATTGAAATAAGTTTGGAAACTCCCATGTGTGACATATAGCTTTACTCTCTTTTATGATTCCTTACGCTGTGTCATATGAACTCAGTGCCAAACTATGGGGCCTCATGGTTCTATCCTGGGAACATTATCCGTGCAGGCATTAGATTAACAGATAGACAAAGTCAAAGAGGATTTCGTGATAGACTCTCTGGAATTTGAGGATAAAGTTTCAAAAGCCTCAGGCATGCTCTGGTGATTCTTGGCAAGGATGAACCATACTCAAAATAGGAAAGACAGGACTAGTTATACTGGAGATTTAGATAATAATACCAAAGTTCTGACCATCCCCTGTAGTATTAGACTCTCTCTCTCTTCTCCTTCAGTTGTTCTAAGAGAGATTCTCCACCAAGTAGTCTAAAAATATTCCTGTAAAAATAATTTTTGACAAATATTGTTTTTAATTAATTAGTTTGCTATCAAGGAGATTAAAACAAATTGGGTTTAATTATATTTCTATGATAACTTATTTTGTCATATATAATATGATAAATGAAGTAATATTTAAAGGAGAATAAGATAGTTTTCACATCTAGCCATGAATGAATGGAATTTAGATCTCAAAAAAATAAATAATCATTAGTTAATTATCAAAGCAGAGCACTTAAAAGCAAGCAAACATTTCTAGTAATCAATTTATGAACACTTGATATTATTTTCTAGAATTTGATACTTATACTTTAGAATGTAAACAGTTCTGTTTTAAACTCCATAAAATGTAGATTTAGTAGTAGTGTCTAGAAAATTAAGCAAAAACTTGTTATTGTAGCTTTTTACTTCTACTAAGGAAAGCTCCATTGACGAAAGCTAGTACCAAAACAAAACAAATTCTAGTATGTTTTCAGGTATACGGAAGGCGATAAAATTCAAATGAAATAAATGCTAGAGGAATTCAGAGAACTTTACAACCAGAAAAAAAATGCATAAAATTGTTTTGTGAACAGTACACATTTTGTGTCAATATATGATTTCACCGTCTCTTGTGGATTCAGTTTTATTGTATTTTCTGAATATTTGGTGAAGGGTTTACCCATATCACTAAGAGTCTGTGACTAAATATTACATAAGGCCTGAGAAAGAACAACCCTAAAGTGACTGAATATGGTGTTAAAGCAGATAGCATTTCGTTGGAGCTTTGGGCAAAGATGAGGATTTTGGCAGGGTATTGATGAATCAGTTTTTGAAAACAAACAAACAAACAAAATCACTCTAATTCATAGTGCAAACATTCTCACATCATAGACAATTTCAATTGTTGTTAAACTATTGGTTTATTTATTTTTTATTTATTTTTATTTTTGAGTTGGAGTTTCACTCTGTCGCCCAGACTGGAGTGCAGTGGTCGCTTCCGGCCACCACAGCCTGGACCTGCTGGGCTCTGGTGATCCTTCCGCCTCAGCTTTCTGAGTAGCCAGAATTACAGGCATGCGCTACCATGCCTGGCTGATTTTTTTATTTATTGTAGAGATGAGGTCTTGCTACCCAGGCGGGTCTTGAACCCATGGACTCAGGCAATCCACTCACCTCAGCCTCCCAAAGACGTGGGATTACAGGCTGAGCCACTGAGCCCGGCTAACTATTGGTTTATTATTGGCTATCAAAATTACTGAATGTTAACAATCATGTCCCGCCGGTCATGAGCTGTTTTTATCGTAAACTCACTAGTTTGACTTTAAAAAAAAGACAGACAGGTGGGTAGAGGCACACATGCACACACACATACGTGTACTCAGTTTTCTTTCTTTCTTTTTTATGCCATTATCTGGATCATCTGTGGATGTTTTAGTGTCTTTTATTTATTTTTTTAAAAACTATGGGGTACAATTCAAGGTTAGGTTCACAAATGTTCATTATGCAGATGCCCTTGTTGATGAGGTGTGCTCCCCTTCCCTGGTAGTTTCCCACTACTGCCAATCCTTTTCTTTCCTTTTTTTTTTTTTTTTTTTGTGTTGGAGTCTCACTCTGTCGCCCAGACTGGAGTGCAGTGGCCACTCCCGGCCACCGCAGCCTCGACCTGCTGGTCTCTGGCGATCCTTCCGCCTCAACCTTCCAAGTAGCCGGATTACAGGCGTGCGCTACCACGCCCAGCTGATTTTTTTTATTTATTGTAGAGATGAGATCTTGCTACCCAGGCAGGTCTTGAACCCTCGGGCTCAGGCAATCCACTCACCTCAGCCTCCCAAAGGCACAGGAATTACAGGCTGAGCCACCGAGACCGGCTCAATCCTTTTCTTATAGTTTTGCAATTGTTGTTCGAGGTCCGCTTATGAGTGAGAACATGTGATACTCAGTTGTTTGTTTCTGTGATAGATCACTCAGTATTATAGACTCTAAGTCCATCCAAGTTGCTGTGAAGTTCATAATTTTGTCCTTTATGTCTGTGAAATATTCCATCATGTATATGTACCACATTTTGGTTGGTTCCAAGTTTTTGCTATTGTGAATAACACTGCAATAACCATGCATGTGCAAGTATCTTTTTCATAGAGTGATTTGAGTTCCTTCTGGTATATTCCCAATAAGGAGATTGCGGGGTAGTATGGAAAGTCGATTTTAAGATCTTTTAGGAATCGCCAAACTGTTTTTCACAGAGATTATATTAGTTTACATTCCCACCAACAGTGTAGAAGTGTTCCCTTTTCCCTGTGTCCTCTCCAGCATCTGCTGTTTTTTGAGTTATTAATGATGACCATCCTGACTGGAGTTAGGTGGCATCTTAGTGTGGTTTTAATTTGCATTTCTTTGATGACAGGTGAAGCTGAGCATTTTTTCATGTATCTGTTGACTGCTCACCTGTCTTCTTTTGAGAATTGTCTATTCATATCTTGTTTTCTTTTGGGCACATTTGAGTTTCTTGTAGATCTTAGATGTCAGATATAAAGGCCTTTGTCATATATAAAACTACCATTACTTTGACATCAAATGCATTTGGGGAAACCTAGTAAAGGGCCCTTGTCTATGATAGCTGCTTAAAAATACATCTATCATTTAACGTAAGCAACTCGATTCTAACCAGATTGGTGTGCTGGTATGTTCAAGAACCAGCTCAGAGGGAGAGTGCCTATTTTTGTTGTATATAATCCCACCATATCTGATTTAAACATATCAGCGTGCTATCGATGATCAATATTGATAAACTACCCTCAATAGCAAAACTTTAAAGAACGTTTTTCACTGTAGACAATAGATTGAAATAGTCACAAAAGTAAAGGTAATAGTATAGTAATATGTAGTAAAATAAGTGGCAAGTGATGAGTTTAGGAATGTTTATTACTTTGCTTTTAATTTAATTTATTTAATTGTAAATTTGTATAATTTAATTTTTAATAATGATTGTGTTTAACAACTGGCTTGCAAAACTCCTGAAAATTTAACAATCATTTCTACAAGACCAGTACAAGACTGCTCTGCAGGACAGTAACTCTCACCATCTACCAGGCCTCTGCCAATTGTATGACAGTAACGGAAACACTTGAAATAACACCACACTGAGAGACTTCTACACAGAGAGATGCCAGAGGGCAACTGCGTGAATCTGCAAAAATTGGTACCCAAGGTCACTTCAGGATACCCCATGAAAGTTTTTATTCCTTTCTGTAAACAGCAGCAACAACAAGGTTGTGACTGTCTGACATTTGAGATGTCATCAAGTTTAAATCCAAAAGTAATGATACTGGATTTAGGAACAGGGATGCAAGCCAGGATCAGACACAGCAGACACATCCTGCTCTCTCTTGTTTCTCCATTTTCTGAAAATACTTGCTAGCAAATGCCAGTCCTGTAAGCAGAGCCCATGATTCAAAAAGTTAAATTCTCTTATAATTGGCTATAGCTAATTGGGAGCAATTGATTAGTTCCTCAACTAATATTTTGCTCTGATCCAAGTACTATGATAAGCTTATAAAATGTACGTTCTCATTTAATCTCACTGCTTTTTAAAATGTAATTCTTATATCTCTATTTTTAACAATAGGAAAAAAAAAGACTTAGAGAAATTATATAACTTGCCAGGACACACAAATAATAAATGGCAGTGTGAGATTTGATCTCAGGTATGCCTTACTAGAGAAGTTATGCTCCTACCGAGTTTACCATACTGCCTAAAGTATAATAATGATGTTATGAGCATCATAACTGACATTAGTTGACTGACACATGTGCTAAGTACTGTTCTAAGTGCTTTACTAACTCATTTAATCCTTGTAGCAACTAGTTATTAGCACATTTTTCTTAGTTTTAAGGTATTCTCTATCATGGACACATCTTGGATTTGAGAATAGCATTTGAGAAAAAATATGTTCTATGAAGATGTCATATTGATTATACTATGTGTTCCAAATTAATACAAATATCAAAATAAAAAAGCTTATGTTTCAAGATTAAAGAGTATGACAAATAATCCCTGTACTAACAACAAAACCAAAGGAAGAAAATCTGAACAAGGTAATACAAGATGTAAAGGAGAAAGGGAAGCAAAAATTCTAAATTAATGGAAGACCATACAGCTTCTCAAAGTTCCCGAATACATCGGTAGAAAGTTTTGCTATTACATCACATGCGTTTTACACATCGCTTGCCTCGCAGTGTGTTTTTACTGGGTATTAAAGATCTAGAGAAACAGAACCCTTTATTATTTGGGAGCAAAATGCTAAATTTTAGATTGCTTGTGAGGAAACTTCACTAAATAGATCTGTGATCCTACAGCCAATAAAAAAGAGTAGCTTTCATTGAGTTGCTACTCTGTTGTGTTGTGAAATAAGTTTTTCCATAATGAGAAGCAATTTGTCTTTTATAACTGTGTTCTCTCATTTATAATTTGCTATGCCTGTTACTCATAGAGAGAAGGAGAAGATAGAATCGTGTAAATGTAGCCGGGCTCGGTGGCTCAGCCTGTAATCCCGCACCTTTGGGAGGCTGAGGTGAGTGGATTGCCTGAGCCCGCGGGTTCGAGACCCACCTGGGCAACTCGGCGAGACCTCATCTCTACAATAAAGAAAAAATGAGCCGGGCGTGGTAGTGCGCGCTTGTAGTTCCAGCTACTTGGAAAGGTGAGGCGGAAGGATCGCCAGAGCCCAGCAGGTCGAGGCTGCGGTGGCTGGGAGTGGCCACTGCACTCCAGTCTGGGCGACAGAGTGAGACTCCAACTCAAAAAAAGAGAATCGTGTAAGTGGGCATATTCCCAGGAATCACTGTGGAAGTTATCAGATTGCCTGATTCTGCAAATATATAAGCAGTTTAGAGGTTCTTTCCCAAATGGATAATATAAGCATCAGGCCAGGTTTTGTACTAAACTAAAGGAAATGAACAACTGTTAGAATGAAAGAGGAGGGATTCTCCATTTTAATCTCTTTTGGTCCCTCTTTGCCTACACACACACACACACACACACACACACACACACACACACACACACACACACTAGGCTGAGTGGAAACAAGTCAGCCAAAAAGAAAAACAGATGATACTGTGCTAATAAAAGGTCAGTGAAGCAGAAGAGCTCCAATCAACACTCCAGTTTCTCATACAAACAAGGCCCTAGAAATGGAATGGGTGGACAGGGAATTTCTCAAGAATCAGTATATGAATAACTTTTATAATTTACTTGATTTTTTACTTATAAAATAAATTCAGAAACAACCACCATTAGCAGGGGTTTGAAAAGTAAAAGTCACAGGAGAATAATAATACAAGATCTAATTTATGTATTTCTACAATTAAGAAATCAACATATAAAATAGTATATATGCATATATATCTGATGACATGATTTTTGCGGACGTATAAATTAAGGGAATAAATTAATCTAATTGGAAAATGTTTGCTTTTAAATTGGTAGACTAAAAAACTAAAACTGACTGGTGTAGTGGCTCATGTCTGTAATCCCAGCATTTTGGGAGGTCAAGACGGGAGGATTGCTTGAGCCCAGAATGTCGAGTCAAGGGTATGGTGAGCCAGGACTATGCTACTGCACTCCAGCCTAGGTGAAAAAGTGAGACCCTGCTTCAAAAAAAGAAAAGTAAAACTGTCTGAATAATGATATAATTTAATAAGAGAAATGCAGAGTGACAGAAAAATCTGCATTATTGAATGTTCATTCAGAATTAATAATTTAAAAAACAAACTCAATTGTAAATTTGAATTGAATTGGAAAGAAGAACAACACTGACTCTGTTTAGCCTTAAGCAGAACTCCACCATAGAATCTTTTCTTCCTTCCATTCTTCCTTTTTGCATTTGTGGGTGTTCTCTCTCTCTCTCTCTCTCTCTCTCTCTCTCTCTCTCTCTCTTCTCTTTTAATGAAACAAATTTATACTGCATTACTGTTCACAAGAATAATGAAAGGCCTTTATGTTAGGTCTTAAAACTAGCTGATCCCTAGTAAAAGATAATACAACCTTGGGAGTACAAGCAGTCATTTGATAATATGAAAATAGACGTATCAATAAAGGTAACACTTTTCACTTTTATTAGGGTCTATGCATTTTCAATAATTTTATTATGTGTTATTTCAATTAATCAGTAGACTCAATTTCTGCCTCTCCAATCCAGAATTCAAAACAAATGCCCAAAATATAAATTACATCACATCCCTCTTTTTACCAAAAGTCTCAATGGCATCATGGTCCTCCTCATTCTTTGTACATGGGCTGGTTCAAAATTAGGACTCTTGCTTGAAAAAGATGGAAACCTACCAGGTTAAGATAAAAGGACTTTTTTTCTTAACATAGCTGCAAGAGTTTTCTATTGCTGCTGTAACAAATAGCCTCATACCTAGTGGCTTGAAACAACACAAATAAATGTATCATCTGACAGTTCTGTAGGTTAGAAGACCAAAATGTGTTTTCCCAGGTGCTATAGACTGAGTTGTGTCCGCTCTCCCCCCTCCCGGCCCCAACTTCCAAATTCATGTATTGAAGCCGTAACTTCCAAGGTAACTATATTGGGAGATGGGGCCTATATCAAGGCATTAAAAGGTTAAATTGAATCATAAGGGCAGGGTCTTAATCTGACAGAATTGATATCCTTGTAGGAATGGAAGAGACACTAGAGATCTCGCCCTCTCTCTCCATGAAAATAGAAGGAAATCTATGCTAGGAAATAGCAAGAAGGCATCATCTGCAAGCCAGGAAGAGAAGCTTCACCAGACATCCACCCATCAACCTTCATCTTGAAATTTCAGAATCTAGAACTATTTTTTTAAAAGATTATGTTGTTTAAGTCACCGAGCCTTTGATATTTTGTTATGGTAGCTGGAGAAGACTAATGCTCTGGTTTAAAATCTAAGTATTAACAGTGCCATGCTCCTTCTGGAGGTCCTAGGGGAACTATTTTCTTGCCCTTTTCAGCTTCTAAATGATACCTCATCACTTGGATCACAGCTCTCTTCCTTTATCCTCAAAGCTAGCAAAAGTGGGTTGGGTCCTTGTAACGTTTTATTACTCGAACGTTTTTTCCCATGTTTCTGCCTCCCTCTTCCACACTTAAGGACCCTATTATTACAGTAGGCTTAAATGAATAATCCAGTGCACTATATTAAAGTGCACAGATTAATAATCTTAATTCTGTCTGAAACCTTAATTTTCCTTCACTATGTAACATAACATATTCATAGGTTCCATGGAGTATGTTATGAATATTTTTTGGGGGGAGTAAATTATTCTGTCTAATATGATCAAACTGCAGGAAAAACAATGAAGTAGCTGCCCTTTGTTTCCATTTAAAAACAAAAGTTCTAGTGTTCTTAAGAAGTCCTGCTTGTCTTGCCAAGGTCACCTGCTCATTCTCATAGTAAAGTTGGAAGTGGGAGCCAGGCAGTATATCATAATTAGCAGCCCCAAGTAAAACCAAATTTAGAATGAGATGAGAAGCAATTCATTGAAAGAAGAGATAGCTTTTCTCAATAGAAGGAGAAAATGCTATGCAAGCCAAAAAATGAATCTCTCCTATGCTGCTAATTTACCCTCTTTTTTTTTTTTTTTTTTTGAGTTGGAGTCTCACTCTGTCGCCCCGACTGGAGTGCAGTGGCCGCTCCCGGCCACACCGCAGCCTCGACCTGCTGGGCTCCGGCTATCCTTCAGCCTCAGCCTTCCGAGTAGCTGGAATTACAGGCATGCGCTACCAAGCCCAGCTGATTTTGTGATTTTATTGTTGAGATGAGGTCTCGCTGCCCAGGCGGATCTCGAATCCGCCGGCTCAGGCAATCCACTCACCTCAGCCTCCCAAAGGTGCGGATTACAGGCTGAACCACCAAGCCCGGCTTCACCCTAACTCGTGCTACTGCCTTTTATGCTCTGGACACGTCATAAAACCAACTGCTCCCTCCAAACTTCTTTCATTTTCATACAGCCCTTCTTATCTTTACTCAGAAAGTACAGACTTACCATCATTCTCTTGCTATAAAAATTCCCATTTTTTAAAGTATGCATATAATGCTAATTCTTCTAGAAAATTAATGGATATCCTAGTTCTCCAATATTCAAACCACTTACTGCTATATGAAAGGTTTAACGATAATATTGTCATGATTCTGAAAGTAAATGTTGTCGTTTCCCATAGTTTCAATGTTTCAAAAGCTCTTCTTACTCTTGACTTGGGAAAATCCATTTGTTCTCTCTGCTTTGTTCTTGTATTGTGCTGTGTTTCAAGAATTAGTGCAAATGCTTTCCAAAAGTCCAGGTTACTTGGTTTTTCTGTAAAGATATTTATGAACACCAAGTTTACTTTCTAGTCTAGGTCTCTTTTTCCTATGGTGCTAATAGACAATAAGAACAATGCCCCCACTTTTAGGCCATGTGACTTGTTTTGGCGAAGAAAGTTTAATTTTGAGTATTTTAGCTATAAAAGAATTCATTGAGTTGAAAATAGATTTGACTAAGAAATACTTTCTAAAATATACGGTTAAATTCTCACATCAAAATCTAAAAAAAATCCTAGCCTATACTTTATCATATGCTAATTTTGTTTAAACCAAAATTCATCTTAAACATGCTTATCAACATCAGCTCACTGCTTTAGCAAGGCATTCCGAGATCAAAACATTCATAAGCTCTCAGAAAAACTTTATTGGGAGGCAGATTTAAAAGTCAACTTATTCTTAGGCAAATGAGATAATTTAAGAAGTTGATATTTGCTAGCAGAAAATTATTTAAATTAACTAAAGAAAATAGAGAGTGTCAAAATTATGATGTTTAGCATATAGGTTTGAATTTTAGCCTAAATATTTTTATCCTTGGGCTGAATTGCTTTATTTTCTTCTAAGGTTCACTTTCTAGCCTTTTTAGTTCATCCAACAATCTTAGGCACTATGATTACATTACTTTTCAGATAACAGAATGCTATTATTTATAGGAATAATTCACTAGGAAAATATTTCTGTTTATATTCAGAAAAAAGTTTACAATATCTAAAATCGAATATGATTTCAGATCTAATTATCAATTTATAGTTATTATTATTTGATTAGCTACCACTATATTATTATCTAATATTTAATATCTAATTGCTATATCATTATTTAATATATCTAATTTATTAGCTAGTACAACTAATAAAATCTAATATGATATTAGATTTTATAGTATTGGACTAGTATTATTTTTACATCTATTAGATGTCTCCTAACAACTTTTTTCTGAACTTCGCTTAAATTATTTAAATGTGAAAAGAACTTTTTGTCAGACCTAGACAGAATTTCTTTGACTAGAAATTATCCAAGCCTTGTGCACATTTCTTTAGAAAAGTATTTTGTCCTTTTAAATCTCTAGCTTGCTAACTGTTGCAGCTGGTAAACTACTTCACACTCACTTGCAGTCTGACTAGCTGACACCTCCTCCTTTATTAAACTTTTAGATGCTGAAGTTCCTTGGGGCTTTCTGCTAGGCCTTCCTCCTTTACTACTCACACTTTTTTACCTGGGCTTTAATCTCCTCCCCAGCAGTTTCATTTACCCTGCGCATGTAGAGAACACTAAAATAGAAATCTCAGTCCTCCCACAGACACCATTGTCACCAATTGCCTATTGGACAGCTCCACCTGGATTTGCCACAGCTACCTTACATTTAGTGTCTCTAGAACTGAACATGTGGTTCACTACTCCCACCTGTGTTCCACTGGCAGAGAGTGACTTCAATAACCACCAAGCTGCTTAAACCAGAAAGCAGGTAGTCAGCCTTGGTACTTCCCTCTGCCTTAAATTTTAGATCCAATTTAGTTTCAAGTCCTGTTAATTCTGTATTAATAGATTTCAAATATTTTCACTTCTCACATGCTACCTGGACTCCTCACATCAACATTATCCATATCCAAGTTATGATTATTTAGTGAGAAAATCTAATGAAATCAAAGCTCTACGCAAAAACTTTCTTTTTAAAGGAAATAATAATTCCCTACCTATTGCTTATATAATAATATTTAAAATTCTGAATATGGCCTACAAAAACCTGATCACTTTCTAATTGTCTTACCTCATCTTAACCTAGTTTTATCCTAAGATTCTGCTGTCCAATCATCCCTGCCTTCCTCAAATCCTTGAATGCATTCTATACCGCACAACCACAAGGTATTTGCATATACTATTCCCTAAGCCAGTAATCTTCTGCCATTCTCTCCTTACCTAATGCCTACTATCTTAATACCATACCTTAAATATCAGTTCCTAATAAAAAATTTTCCTGACCCCAAATTTAGATATGATTCCTCTATTCTCTGCTTTCATCATGCAAATCTCAGATTACAATTAAATAATTAAAGGACTATTTGTAATTTATGTTATTTTATGTTATATATTTATTGTTTTTCTTCATCCTCAGAATGTAAGCTTCGTAAGAGATTATATCTATCTGTTTTCACCTTTGCCTGGCACACTGTTTTACACAGAAAAGTTCATTAATAAAATCTGATAAAGAGATAATAAATGAGTACTAAGATGCCTATTAATGTATTATGCCTTCTAATAGAATTTGCTTTATTAAGAAAATGGCTTGGTTTTCTTCTAAGGTTGTATCCATAATCAATTTCCCTTAATCACCTGACATTTCTCATTTCTATTCTAACTCTGCTCCAAGAATAATTAACAGCCAAGACATTCCCAGGCAGGTCTGCAGCTATCACTGTACATCAGTAGATTTAAAAAATGATGCTCATTTGGAAAGTTCATGCAGCAGGACATGTTTCTCTTGAAAGTACTGACCAATGCTCAACTAGTATCGGTAAGGTCCTGCAATACTCTTTCTTACATGTCCATTCTGACTTCCTCTAGACACCAATTTGCTTATTGCCCCCATGACTTTTGTCAATAATTCACATTCAATGTTAGCAAAATATGTCAGTCACAACTTTTGTTTTCAAAGAGCTCAATGTTCAGTGAGCATGCTACACAATAAGTAAAATACAAAGTCAAATAAAGATAGCTTCACAGTCCTATTTCAAACAAACCCTGAAACTGAGAAGAAGTGGCAGTGTGAGAGGAAAAGTTATTCTACCTAGAGAGAAGAACAAATGCAAACACAGAGACTTGAGAGGGAACCCCATGTTAAGAACAGACAGTCTCTTGAGCCTGGAACCCATCATGAGTCAGGCAAAGGAAGAGACA
The DNA here is from genome assembly GCF_000164805.1 of Carlito syrichta. NCBI lineage: Eukaryota > Metazoa > Chordata > Mammalia > Primates > Tarsiidae > Carlito > Carlito syrichta. Next base: position 494,491 of record NW_007249792.1, on the reverse strand, counting down.
TGTTAAGCTCACACTGGTAAGTCATTTACCATGCTAGGGAGTTTACCTTTCATTCTCTAGGCACCAGGAAGCCATACGAGGTCAAAATAGAGAAGAATATGCAGATTGATTTTTTAAAGACATATTGGCAGTATTGTTATGCACGAATTAAAGTAAGGCTGAATGACCTTCATTAGAGGAGTAAATAGATCTGATCTTTTTCTCCAGTTCCCGTTAACCATGGTAACCTAAATACATGACTCAAAAGGAAATCTTTGCAGAAAGTGTTGATCCAATGATGATGTATGCCAGTAGGGGTCTGGCCATGAGTCCAGGAGTCTCAACATGTTAGGCAGTAAGCAAGAGACTCTGAATCAGCAGTTTGTACAACACAGGAGCATTTGCGGTAGGGAACACAGGGAGCGCTCACACCGAAGAGATATTTTAGAAGTTAACAGAATCATGGCAACTTGAAAAAGATATTTAGACAACAATGACATGAAGCAGTTTTCTTAAGTCTGAAAGAAAACTTGTTCATTTCTGGTTTTGTTTGAGAGTAGAAGAAGCTATTAATATAATAGGCACTAAAACAAGAGTTGCTTCTGCGTACTTTACATTTGATTTTCTCCACAATTTTTAATATTATTTTATTCACTTGATACTTTTTTTTCAGATGGTGGTCTTTTTAAATTGATAAAAGCAATTTTCTTTTAAAGGCTATCCTGGAACCAAAAAAGACTGAAAAAGTATAGTATTTGTACTACCTAACTAATACACTTTCATAGAAAACTTTATGTTATATATTCACCAAATTCTTGCTCATTAACTATTTGAAACATATTGTGTAACTGTTAAAAACAGCAAACATTTGTTCGCAAATTTACACTACCCATGTATATATTCAGTACTTCAAGAAGGAAAAAAAATATATATATATATATTATATATATATATCTTCCTATTGAAAAAAAGTATTTTCCACATTATTCAGAGCAAAATTAACTATTTGGAACTATCCTTTGCCAGTAGTACCCCTGTTGAATCCAACTTATTAACCACTATTTGCTCATAGGAAGGAAGTGGTTCTATCTAAGGCTAAGAACCAAGAATTTTGCATTCCATTCCATTCATTGCTTCTGTTACTGATTTATTGAGGAATATTATTAAGTAGCAATTCTTCAGACTTTCCCTTTGTCCTACTGAGTGTGGCAATGCACTGGAAATTCCACTGATGTGGGCATGGCCTGGGGTATGACAAAGAAATAGGTGGAGACCAGAAACACATCTCTGGCAAGTCTCAGGAATGTCCCTAGGGATAGCTCATTCCTGAGTAGCTGAGCAGAGACATGACTCAGTCAGAGTTTCTACAACTGGCTGTCTGGGGCAGCTGTGAGAACACTGGCAGGAGCTGCTGACTAGCCAGCAGTTGCTGGACACAGAAGAGAAAATGGAGTCTTTTATGCAGAATTGAAACTCTCAAATAGCAATCGCACTGTACACACTGACTTGAGTTTTTGTCAGCACTGCAATATTAATATGATAATAAATCTGCTTGCAATAACTCTGTCAAATATTACCAAAGCATTTGAAACACATTGAGAATAATTATTAATTAATTAATAGAAATGAAAAGTTCTCTTTGGATGGATTCTTTAGAACAATGTCCTGAATTTTAGAATAGAAAAGTGAGGAATTGTCTGTTGGCAAAAAGATAACTAGGAAATATGTAAATTTTTTTCTGAAAAAATAAACACTAAATTGAAGGTGGAGGAAAGGTGAAAGAGAAGTGCGAGAAGGAAGGTGGCCAAGTGACAGACAGAAAGATGAAAGAGTCTATTGAAAAGCGGTGTCTAATATACCACTTATATTAGGAAACTTGCGTTTCCCTGCAAGTGATACCATATACAGACACATATGTATATAGCTTTGGAGTTTTGATAATTTAATATTTGTTTCTGAATTTTGTTCACTATCCCTGATATGAAAAAATTAAAAAGTCTACCTCCATTATGCGTCATTGTGTTATTCAGCGCCTGATTGTTTTTCAAAATAGAAACTGGGCAGTTAACGCTAAGTGTTATCCTTCTGTTTAACTTTATTGGGCAATAGTTGCATGAGTCCCAGTTGTGAGAATTTGTGTGTCAAGGCTCATATGACAATTCCTTTATGGCACTGAAATAAGACTGTAATTTTCTTTCTGTATCCCTCCTGTCTGCCCTTGGTGAACTCCTTATTACAACGAATTCATATTTATGAATCTAATGATGAGTAGCTTTTATTTGCAAAGTCAAATGTAAACCTCCATGAAGGTACCAGCTGTCCCTAAGTGAGATAATTGCTATTTTCCTCAGACCAAAACTTCCACTTTGACATAAGACAAAGCCTTGAAATGGGCCTTTCCTAAGAGGCCACTTTTGAACCAGAGATCTCTCATCAAAGTATCAGTGAATTTCCACCACACACGTGAGCGAGCTCCATTTTTTATTCTATTGGGATAAAAGCAAAGATGTCCACCCAAAGGATGTTTCAGAACTCTGGTTCCCAGAACATTGTTCATATTCAGCTTAATTGTTGTTGTTTTCTTAGCCAGGACCTAGTGGAATGGTCTACAGCAACAGAATGGTCTACAGTAGAATGGTCTACAACAACAGAAGACAGTAAAGTGGATGGCAACTTTCATGGTAGAGAGGACTCACTGCCCGAGAAGTATATAGTAAACAATATGGGAGCTCTACACAGATCCTTTTTTATTCTCCTTTATACTTTCTTGCATAAAGGAAGAGGTGTTACTGTTTGGTGTATTTTCTAGTCCTACTCTTTAATAATGAAAGAAGCCTGTCAGATACTATAAAAATCAGCTCTCTTCTAGTTTGGTCAACTCTAAGGTGTAACATACACTCTGGAGTTCCCTGAAAAATCAGGCTAACATTACCCTCTGCAGGATTTATGCCTCTGCACCTGCACCATTATTTGGCTTCCTTCCCTTCTCTCTTCTGCTTCCTCCAACTCTCTAGGCATTTCTTTCATAAATCATTTACACACACACCCTTGACTTAGGGTCAGCTTCTGTTGAACATGAACAAGACAAAAGAGAGGTGAATAAAAGAGGATAAACGGGGAGAATATGGATACCCAAGAGTGAAAGTTTTTTTGTTTTTGTTTTTAAAGAAGGGATATTGGAAGCCAGGATAGGAGTGAGCAAATTAATCCTGGAAGAAAGGAGTGGAAGGAGGGTGAAGAGGCAAAAGCAAGAAGGAAGATACTCTAATCTAGCACCACAGTATATGCAGACTTCCTGTACAGCCCTGAAACAGAATTCTTAAACACAAAGCTATGACCTCCTACTGACTGAGGATACAATTCCAGCTTTGCAACTTCATAAGTGTACAACCTTAGGCAAAGTATTTGACTCTGTAAGTCTTTTCTTTTCCATCTATAACCTTTAGACATACTTATTTAAATAAGGAAATAATGCTATACCTAAAGGTATTTATTGCAACATGATTTAAATATATAGTCCCCAACTGGGAGTGCTTTTGATCCCTAAGGCATAGCTTTTGGCCATATCAGGAGACATTTTTCTTTCCATAACTCAGAGATGGGAAGTTACTCACTGCTAATGCATAAAGACTAGAAATGCTGCTACTCAACCTACAATGCAAAGGACAGTCTCCCACCCCCAACAAAAGCATATCTGGACAAAAATGTCAATAGTTCCCAATTGAGAAGCTTTAATGTAGAGCAACAACAAAACTGAAATGAAATTAAATATTTTAAAAATTATAAAATGAAGAATAATTATATACAGGAGGTAGAGGAAGATGGCAGTAGAGCCACTTGGACTATGTGAGTCCCAGTGTGAGTGAGTGAGTGTATGGACAATTTGATGTATGTGTCTGCGAGTAAGTGGGTGTGTGAGTGGCTGCCTGAGTGGGGACTTGGGAGCAAGTGGCCAGAGCTCTCATGGTGAAGCGGCTGGTGCCACAGCTGCTCTGCTTGGTTCCTAGTGCTTCCTAGGACACAGAAGCCAAGTGCCATTTTTTTTTAAATCAGCAAATCCCTTCCCAGGAAGAAGCTGCCAGGAGTGACTGCCAGCTCCAGACTCTGCCTCACCACCACAGTGCCTGGCCAGACAATGGCAGCAAGAGCTGTGGAGGTCATTCAGCCAGCAAGCCAGAAGGAGAGCCCCACTTGAGAAGATGAAACAGGCACCCTGCTGCCATCTTGAAAACTGGGCAAGTAGTGCTCCTGCTTGGTCACTATGGAGTGTCATACCCCTCTCTGTGACCAGTGGGTAAACTACTCAGAGATTAATCATAACCCAGAGAGAATATCACAAAAGCATAAAATTCAGAGGGACAGGACAAGTGCTGAGTCTCAGGAGCCTCACCCCCTACCCTGATTGAGCCATGAGACAAAAGGTTTGACCAGAAAAAGATGAGGAAGACCCCTGAAGAGATCAGTGATGGGTTCTGGACTGACCCAACCCCCTCCTCACCAGCAATCATCTGAACATCAGACCCACATGACTGGGGAATGACTGAGAGGGAAGAGCCCAGGCAGAGCATGGATGTCAGCTGTGATAGTAGGATTCTACTCCAGGATAAGCCTAGCTTAAGTACCCCCACACCATTACCTGGGGAGAGACAATCCTGTACTTCCCCAACTGAGGGGATCCCACTGACCATGCAAGAGTGGGAGGGGAGAACTGAAGCTATTCACCCCCACTACCCCCTCCTCCTTCCCTAGGACACACACTGGGGAGACTGTGAATGTAGCCACAGCTCTGCAGGAGACAGCAGAAAGGCTTACCTGGGAGCCACTGAGAGGAACAATTACAGAATATGCCACAAGAGGGCAGGTTTTGTTTGTTTGTTTGTTTTTTATTTTTTCATTGTGTGTGAATGTGTATGTGAGGTTTGATTTGCATTCCCCCAACTTTTTTCTTTTTCTTTATTTATTTCTTCTTTGTTTTTCATTCTTTCTTCTTTTGTTTTTTATTTTCTGTTTGTGTGTACATGAATGATTAAGTGTTCATCTTTCAGTTTTCTTGTTTTTGTTTTCTGTTCTTCTCTTTTTTTAGTTTAATGTGTGTGTGAGGGTTTGATTTGCATTTCCCCCTTTTTTTCTCTTTTCTTATTTTGTTTTGTGTTGGGCATGTGTGTGTATGTTCAGTTTTCCTATTTTTGTTTTGTTTCCAGTTTGTTTGGGGTTTTGTTTATTTGTGTGTGTATGTTTAATTTTTTTTCTTTGGTTTCTGCTTTCATTTTTCTGTGTTTTTAAAATTTTTTAAAAAGTGTTTGTCCACCCTATTTCATTCTACTTTTCTCTGTTCTCCTCATTGCTGTTACTATATCTTGGACTCAGGGAATACACACACTTACCCATAACAGCATCGTATAGAGTGGTGACAGGGAGTGGGTCTCAGGGAACACATACCCCAGTCAGTGAATATTGATTTGAAAATAGATTCTGATTCCTAGCTCCCCATATGTCACCTTATTTGACTCTCAAAACTACAAGAGATAGCAAAGTTTCCCACCCTCAGCCCTGTTTCAAAATAGAAAAAATTCAGAGCCCTTATAAGGAAAGAATAGAAAGCTGAGCAAATATCAGAAGTGAAAGCTCCCCCCTCCACTGCCACTGAATAATGGAACAAAAGAAAAAAGTAAGATACCTGTCACAAATGAGGAAAAGTCAATGGAAGAACACAGGCAATTCTCAATTTACCAGAGAGATTTTGGCCATAAAAAACTTCATCCAGGAAATAAATAACAAGCTGACAAGCATGGAAAGCAGAATAAATCAAGCAGAAGAAAGAATCTAGAACTTGAAGATCAAAGCATAGAATCAGCCTTATCTATAAAAAAAGATAGAAAGAAACTCAGAAAGAAAGAAGAAAGCCTCCAAGAGATGTGCAATTATATCAAGAAGCTAAACCTATGACTGATTGGTAACCAAGAAGAAGAAAGGGAACTAGAGAACACCTTGGACCAAGAATTCCAGGAGGTTATTCAAGAACATTTCTCCCATATTACCAGAGATGTGACCATTCAAATACAAGAAATAGAGAGAACCCACACAAGACATCAAATGAAAAGACCAATCTCTAGACACATAGTAATTTGCCTACACAAAGTAGGTACAAAAGAAAAAATCCTAAAGTCAGCAAGACAGAAAAGTCAGACTACCTACTGAGGAAGGCCAATCAGAATGACAGCAGACCTATCAGCAGAAACACTACAAGCTAGAAGGGATTGAAGTTCAATTTTCAAAGTCTTCAAAGATAAACAATTTCAACCAAGAATTTCCTACCCAGCCAAGCTCATTTTCATCAGTGATAGAGAATTAAAATCCCTCCCAGACATCCAATCCCTAAGAGATCATGATTTCCAGACCAGCTCTGTAGATTTTTAAAAAGGTATTAAGCACAGAAGAAAGAAAAAAGAAATGACATACACTTCCCGAGAGAACAGGAGAACACAGAGTCAACAGAGACTAGACTCTGACTTCAAATTTGAAAACACACAAATACATCAACCCAAAAGTTAAAAGAAAACAAAGAAAAAACTTTATAAGAACCTCATGACAGGGATAAACACATTGCAATAATCAGTCTGAACATGAATGGACTAAAAGCACCACTGAAGACACAGAATGGCAAACTGAATTTTAAAAAAATGACCCAATGATTTGCTGCATCCAGGAAACTCATCTCACCACAAGCAATGCACACAGACTCAAAATTAGAAGATAGAAAATGAATTTCCTGGTGAATGGATCACAAAAGAAGACAGGAGTCATACTCTTAATATGACAAAACAATTCTTAAACTATCAAAAATTTTAAAAGTTACAGAAGGACACTACATAATGATCAATGGTTAGATCCATCAACAAGAAATATCCATCCTAAACATATACGCACCCAACAAAGGAGCACCAGCATTTATAAAGTAACTACTAAGTAAACTACAAAAAGATATTGACTCTAACACTATCATAGCTTGGGACTTAAATACTCCACTAACAATCCTAGATAGATCATCAATGCAAAAAATCAACAAAGAGGTCCAGAACCTCAACTTGACATATGACCAAATGGACATAATAAATACCTACAGAACACTCCACATCCAATGACTACAGTACAGTATATGTATTCTACTCATTACCACATGGAACATACTCCAAGATCGATCACATCCTCAGCCATAAATCAAGCATAAACAAATTTCATAAGATCAAAATTCTGCCACACATCTTCTCAGACCACAGTGGAATAAAAATAAATATCAACAGCAACAAAATTCCCCCAAAACCCACAAAGACATGGATAAAAACAGCATGATGCTGAATGACTCCTGGGTCAACCCAGAGAACAAAACAGAAATTAAAAGATTGCTGGAAACAAATGAAAATGAAGAAACATCTTACCAAACCTCTGGGATGCCATGAAATCAGTTCTAAGAGGGAAATTTATATCTCTAATAAACATACATTAAGAAAATGGAAAGGTCACAAGTTAACAGCCTAACAAATCACCTAAGGGAGTTGGGAAGACAAAATCACCCAAACCTTAATTTTAGCAGAAGAAATCAGATCACCAAAGTAAAAGCCCAAATATGGAACATAGAAGACAAAAAAAAAAATCATGGAAAAAAAAATCAATAAAACAAAAAGCTAGTTCTTTGAAAGGATAAACACGATTGATGGACCTCTAGCCTGACTGAAGAAATACAAAAGATTATCAGAGATTACTATGCACACCTGTATGGAAACAAACTTGATAACCTAAATGAAATGGAGGACTTTCTGACATCACACAGCCTCCCCAGGTTGAAACAAGAAGACACTGAGACACTAAATAAACCAATAACAACCCAGGAATTTGACTCTTTCATACGAAAACTACCTACAAAAAAATTGCTGGACCAGATGGCTTTCCAGTGGAATTCTAATAAACATAAAAGGAGGAGATGATATCAATCCTGTTGAAAGCATTCTATTCTGCGCAATTGAGAAAGACGAGATTCTCCCCAAATCAATTTACAAAGCTAATATCATACTTTGATATTTCTGCTAATTAAGATCTTAGCTGAAATATCAGCTCCTCAGAGAGTTGTTTCTTTTTCATATTTATTTGTCTATTTATAATCATTTATCCAACTGTATTATCTATTTACCTATCTATCTTCTATTGTCCTTCCTCCCCGACTAGAATGTAAATTTCATGAGAGCAATACATTTGTGTCCTTCACCACTACAGTATCCCTACTCTAATACCTGGCATAAAGTAACTCTCAAAATGTATAATTTAAATGAATGAATTTGTACAATTTACAGACGGTCTTCATTTTCTATGTTGTTATAATCTCATCATACATGTCAGTAAATGTTTTATTTATTTATTTATTGAATTAGGGTTATACTCTGTTGTCCAGACTGGAGTGCAGTGGCATGGTAATGGCTCAGAGTGGTTGGTTTTTGTTAGAGTGGCAGAATTAATAGGTAGGATAGTCTCAGAGAGAACTAATGTTTGTTGATCAACTGGGATCAGGGCTCTTTCAGTTGTCGCTGTGTGTCCATCATACTTCCATACCTTAGTGAAACAAGTTGTCATTTTTCATTGGTTCGGAGAACTGACATGAATGAGGTAGATATAGCAAAAACTATTTGTTTTACTCAGGTAATGTATCAACCTGAGTAAGGAACCAACAAAGAAAGGGAACTACAGACCAATATCCCTAACGAACATAGTTGCAAAAATTTGCAACAAGATTCTGACAAATTGAATCCAAAACACATTGAGATACTATCTAACCCCTGTAAGAACAGCCCTCATTAATAATGCAAACAACAGATGCTGGCGAGCAAAGGGATCGCTTCTATACTGCTTGTGGGGATGCAACTTAGTTCAATCTCTATGAAAAACAGTGTGGTGGTTTCTAAAAGAACAGATAGTGACTTCCATATGACCCAGAAATCCCCCTAACTGGGAATATACCCAAAGGAACTTAAATCATTCTACCAAAAAGATACCCTCACATGCATGTTTATGATAGTACTATTCACAGTAGCAAAATCATGGAACAAACCGTGATGCCCATTGAAACTGGACTGGATTTTTAAAAATGTACATAAACATGATGGAATATTTTGCAGCCATAAAGAGGGACAAGCATATGAACTTTGCAGCACCTTGGATGGATGTAGATACTATCATACTTAGTGATTTATCATAGAAACAAATAACTGAGTACTGCATGTTCTCATTCATAAGCAGACCTTGAACATTTACCAAAATACTATAAGAAAGCAATTGGTAGTAGCAGGATATTGCCAGGGCCTGGGGATCACAACATCATTTAGGGTACCTGATCTCAAACCAGGTGAAGTGGGGACCGAAAGGAGACTCAAACTTTACCTGTACAGTGACCACTTGTATACCTAATCTTGAATTGTATCTCATATCTTTAAAATAAAATAAAACAGCTGGGCTCGGTGGCTCAACCTGTAATCCCGTGCCTTTGGGAGGCTGAGGTGAGTGGATGGCCTGAGCCCGCGGG
>NW_007249792.1:465604-484924 GCF_000164805.1 Carlito syrichta | reverse complement strand
GAGTCCAGCAGGTCGAGGCTGCGGTGGCCGGGAGCGGCCACTGCACTCCAGCCTGGGTGACAGAGTGAGACTCCAACTCAAAAAAATAAATAAAATAAAATAAAATAAAATAAAACAAAAACTTTAAAGGAAGTTGCAAAGTCTTTCTTCAGGGAAATGTCTTCTAAGAGGACTACTAAAAATGACGAACTTGAAAGTCAAATTTTTTTAAAAAAAGAATAATTATAATGCATCTCTTAGGCAAAATAATATGCGGCAACTGAAAATCAATCAGGCACAAGGGTCACCTTAGCCTAAGGAGCCATTACCATGCCACTGCACTCCAGTCTGGACAACAGAGTATAACCCTAATTCAATAAATAAATAAATAAAACATTTACTGACATGTATGATGAGATTATAACAACATAGAAAATGAAGACCGTCTGTAAATTGTACAAATTCATTCATTTAAATTTTACATTTTGAGAGTTACTTTATGCCAGGTATTAGAGTAGGGATACTGTAGTGGTGAAGGACACAAATGTATTGCTCTCATGAAATTTACATTCTAGTCGGGGAGGAAGGACAATAGAAGATAGATAGGTAAATAGATAATACAGTTGGATAAATGATTATAAATAGACAAATAAATATGAAAAAGAAACAACTCTCTGAGGAGCTGATATTTCAGCTAAGATCTTAATTAGCAGAAGTTGTGAATCATGTCAGGATGGAGGGGAGAGCATTCTCAGGCAGAGACACTCTTTAGGTTGAAGATTCTAAAGTAAGAAATAGCTTGACAGTTTTGAAGAACAGAAATAATGAAAAACCAAAGTATTGTTACCAATACAAACTGTGGAGAAAGACTTGAATTTGAATCCCTGCACTGTGAGGTATGCAGTGAAATGTTCACTCTCTGAACAACTGTTTTCTCAGTATTGTTTCACTGTTTATAATTGGACATCAGAAAAGTTCTCAGGATTATATATGCAAATAGTGCTACAAACATGTAAAGTGTAAATATTTATATAAATATATGTATAGTGCCAAATCTTTTACATAGTAAGTACTCAATAAATACTTTCAATTCAATAAATAAATCAAAGATTTAAACATACATATGGCATATAAACTGGAATACAAAAGACATAGACATATGTGTGTATATATATATTAAGTCTGTGCAATATTATATGTAATACATAAAGTACTAAGGTACAGAATTTGGAAAATAGATTAAATAGTTTCCAAGTTCCTACTTATTCTATAATGCCTGGACTTCACAAATTCCTGTACAATGATAAATGACAAATAGTTTTTGCTATATCTACCTCATTCATGTCAGTTCTCCGAACCAATGAAAAATGACAACTTGTTTCACTAAGGTATGGAAGTATGATGGACACACAGCGACAACTGAAAGAGCCCTGATCCCAGTTGATCAACAAACATTAGTTCTCTCTGAGACTATCCTATCTATTAATTCTGCTACTCTAACAAAAACCAACCACTCTGAGCTTCAATATCCATAGGTACAATAAATATATCAGACAAGATGATCTCAAAGATTTCTTCTAATTCTAAGATTCTAATTATTGCAGATAATTTGGGGGAAAAGGTGGCTTGACCAGATTTTAATATAAACAGTAAAATACTAGTTTTTGAAGGTAATACTAATTTCTGTACAAAAAAATAGAGAAATATTCTAGATTATGGAAAGTATCTATTTATAATTTGTATAAAATTATATTAATTATCACAATCAAAAGACAATGATTATGAACTCTGCTTTAATGGTTTTGTTTTTAATTTTTTTTTACCTTACATGCAGAAATAAAGATGGTCAGGTTTTTACAAGTAGTTGAAAGAGACCAACCAGTCATATAAGGAAACTCTATAAATACATCCAATGGAGACATAGAAGGCAGCCTAGACGTCATTGAAATTACCGTACATTAGACAAAGGCCATTTCCTGACATTGGAAATGGCATCATGTGGAATACTTAGCTCAGAAGCACAGGTTTAAAATTGACTCACTGATATACTTTTTATGCCATAATTAAAAATAATTACCTAATCTTGTTACAAATGTGTAATATGAGTTAAAGTGACTTACAAAGACTATTTTATAACAAAAGAAATGAAAGGCAAGTGAGAAATGCACCAGCTTTGTTTTACAAAACTTAACTGTAAAGAATATAGGCCTAATGGTTTATGGAAAGTCACATACAAATAAGATAAGGTCAGGGTCAGGATCCACTTAAAATCCATTAAAATGTCACTGAAATCACTGATCCACTCCACATGAAAAGGTAATTATACTGTCTGTCGATAAGGAAAAATATCCCTAATTGAGGACGTAGTGACTCACACAGTCTTAAAAAATTTACATAATGTCAATCTAAAAGAAAACAGCTGAAGCAAAATTCATATAAGAGGAGAGTGTATTTGGGCCAAAGTTGAGGATTGCAACCCAGGATTATAGAATCAAGTTGCCCTGCATATACACTCTGATTAGCAGCGGTTAACAAGTGAATTTTTAAAGTCAAAAAGGCAGTACAAAGTTGTTTGTCAGGAATTCTCATTGGTTTACAGAAATAACAGTGATTAGTGATTGGCTACACATTTTGGGTTATAGTGTTGGGTGAGGCATCATTAGGTTAATTGATAGCTACTTGTGGTAATAGCAAGCTGTTTAAATAGATTAATACACAGATCAAAGGGGAGAAGGAGGTGATTGTTGTATCTTTTTAATGTTTCTCTGTGCCTAATAATTTGAAAGCACTCATGTTCCTCAGCGAAAATGTTTAGTATATATATTCGTATTTCTTAATTATATATTAATTTATTAAATGAAAAGGCATAGTGTCATTAAATAGAATTATGAGAATAACGTTTTTCATTTTTTTTAAATTACCAACATCATTCTTCTCACACCAGAGAATAACATTTAAGATATTATTTTCATTTACAGACCAAAACCATTTCTACAACTCAGAAAAGTGCTCTATGTTTTTTTCTTTTTCTTTAATTCTCTAATTCTAGAGAAATTGGGGCCAGAAGTTAAATGAGAGAAGATAGTCAATCTTTTCTATATCATACATAACATATTTCATTTTTATTAGATATTTTATTAGAGAGCCAGAGTCTAATAAGCAAGGTCTATTGAGAGCAATTGTATGAGCATTCTGGTTTTTTTTAGTGAGTAAATCTTCCCAGTGCAAAACAAAATGTTTACAGATGTTGAGGTAAGATGAAACAACAGTAATTCCAAACAAAAAGCAGTGGGTGGGAGAGGGAGTGAAATCAAGTACTAAATGAGAGGAGAAGAGGAGGTTTTGTTCAAAATGGCAAATGGAACATTTGAATGTATATCTTTTTCCATTTAACCTTACATTGAGGTGATATTAAAGAGGTTTGCGAAGAGTATAAATTTGCAACAACAAAACTGCAGGAGGGCTCTGAACTGGAAGCACCAGTTATTATAAAAGGTAGGAGAACCATTTAAAACAGGTAGATAGAATTGTGACTGATCATAAAACACTTGAATGAAAGCAAAAATTAACCTTTTAGGAGTAGTTAAATGTGTAGAAGTAGCCACTCAAAATAAAATCATCTATATTCTGATATTTAGGATACCCAATGTTTAGCAATCCAGCTCTCTGACTTCATCTTAAAGCAAATTCTGACAATTAGGTGACTCACACATCAGAAAAACTCATTATCATGAACTCACATAAATGGATAACCCAAGTTCACAGGAAAATTAAGAGAAGTCTGAAACATGAAAATGATCCTGAGAAAAACACATTCACAAAAAGAGAATAAAACATCCTCAAATATAACAAGGGGTTATTCGATTTTATTAAAGAATTAACATTAGCCGGGCTCGGTGGCTCAGCCTGTAATTTCTCGCCTTTGGGAGGCTGAGGTGAGTGAATTGCCTAAGCCCACGGGTTCGAGACCTGCCTGGGCAACTTGGCGAGACCTCATCTCCAAAATAAATCAAAAAAAACTAGGAGGGCGTGGTAGCGCGCGCCTGTAGTTCCAGCTACTTGGAAGGCTGAGGCAGAAGGATCGCCGGAGCCCAGTAGGTCGAGGCTGCGGTGACCGGGAGCGACCACTGCACTACAGTCTGGGCGACAGTGAGACTCCAACTCAAAAAAAAAAAAAAAGAATTCTATAAAAAAAAAAAAAAGGATTCTATGACAAAGAAATCATTAAAGAACAAAATATCTCTTAGAAAGTAGTAGGTTATTGTTTTCCAAACAATTCATTAAGAAGTATAGAAGATAAAGTTGAGGAAATTTTCAAAATAAATAAATAAAAGACATAGCAGATAAATTCTGGGGACTTAACATTAAATTAATAAAAAAGTTCTAGAAAGAGGAAAAAAATATAAGAAAAATAATTGTCAAAAAGTTAATGCACAATCACTTCCCAGAGATATAGGCACAAGTCTACAGATCAAAAGGGCTAATCGAATGCTCAGCACAGTATGTGAAAAAGATTCACAATTAACTTTCCTTTTCTCTCCCTCCCATAGCCTATTTTGCCATGATAACCTGGTTTGCCACACTCTCAGTTTCTATTCTCACTGTAGCCTCAAGATGGTATTAAAAACATCAACCATCTGAGTTTTTACATTTTGTATGATGCCTCTGCACGTGTAAACATAATAAAATTTTTTTGTCTTTTTTCCTGTTTAAAAAAAGATATATATTTAGAAAAATATTGCACAATTTCAATACCACAATGTCAAAGAGACATTTTGAAAAGAGAAGACAAACTGGTCAACTACAAAGGAACCATAATCAAACTGACATCAGACTACTTCACAACAAAACTGGATCATGAAAGGAAATGCCGCAGTGTCTTCAAAGTTAATCTTTATCTTGGACTACATGGAGAGTATGGTGGACAAATCAGTCACAGGCACACAATTAAGAGCTCATAAAATTTGTCTACATGGTCTTTCTTAGGAAGCTCCTGAAGTATGAGTTTCAGAAGAACAGGAAGTAACAAACAAAAAGAGGAAAACAGACCTATGGTATATAGAAAATAGACGGGTTCGAGACCTGCCTGGGCAACTTGGCAAGACCTCATCTCTACAATAAATCAAAAAATTAGCCAGGCGTGGTAGCATGCGCCTGTAGTTCAGCTACTTGGAAGGCTGAGGAGGAAGGATCGCTGGAGCCCAGCAGGTAGAGGCTGCAGTGGCCAAGAGTGGCCACTGCACTCCAGTCTGGGAGACAGAGTGAGACTCCAACTTTAAAAAAAAAAAAAAGAAAGAAAATAGAGAATTCCAACTTTGAGAATCAGTTAAATGTTGTATAGAATCTGCCCAGATTGAAGCAGAATAGATGGTTAGAGAAGGAAATTATTTCAGCAAAAACAAGAGAGAATATTAAAATTTTGTTAATTTGAGAATTATGGAGAATATAAATATGAGAACAATTACAAGGAAAAAAGTCAATTTGATATTTCAGAAAATATATAAATAAATGAATGACTAAAACTAGATAGAAAAGGAAATGTTATCACAGCATGCCCCTTGTTTCCATATAGACATTATTTGGATGGAAATAAAGAACACCTCTTACTGTTTTTCAGTTTTATAACTAAGCTATAGAAAAGAGCAAAAGGGTTACCTTTGGTTACAAAATATAATAAAATGCAACTAATTTTGACAACACGTAATAAAATGTTCTAAGAACTGAGAGGAGCAAGTTTGAAAAAGGGTGAAAAAAAGATTGTGGGTGGCAATAAGATGTACATTTTACAAAATGGGTATTTGAGAGGTATTGTCCATTGTTGATGGAGTAAAAATATTAGAATATAGTTTATTATCCAAAGAAAACTAAATGAGAAACAAAAATAATAGTAATCTCACATTCTCCCAGGAAGAGACGATTGAGGGTGAATGTTATGCATGGTCTCTTCTTCCACCTATAATGCCATGAACATTAAAGATAATCTCTAAAAATGTATTAAGAAATATTAGCATAGATGGTTATACATGTGTAAAAGTGGAAGACAGCACTAGAGCAAAAGAGGAATGTGTCAGAGGACTGTTATTTTTCATTTGAAGCCCATTTCTACTAAATAACATTTTTTTTTATTGGTGCTACTTTTAAAAAAATTACAATTTATGGAGCTGGACATGGTGGCTCACACTTGTAATCTCAGGGCTTTGGGAGGCCGATATGGAAAGTTTGCTTGAGCTCAGGAACTCAAGGCTGCTGTGAGCTATGATCATGCCACTGCACTCCAGCCTGATGACATAGCAAGACCACCCTAAAACTGTTTATTTTTGCAATAATTTTAAATTTAGAGAAAAGAGGCAAAGATACTACGGACTTCTCAAACGCTTACACAGTTGCCTTTATTGTTAACATCTAACATAACCATGGAACAATAATCAGAACTAAGATACTGACATTTGTATATTACTATTAATTGAAATCCAGGCTTTATTCGGATTTCACTAATAAAGTGAAATTTCATTAATCTTCTTTTTATGTTCTAGATGCAACTCAGAATACCATATTGCATTGAGTTGTCATGTCTCCCCTTTTTTGATCTGTGACAGTTTCTTTGTCTTTCCTTCCTTTGCATTACCCTGATAATCTTGAGAAGTGCTGGCCAGGTATCCTGCACATTGTCTCCTAGTCTGAGTTTGTCTGTTTTTCTCATGATCAGACTGTGATTATGGGTTTTGGAAGTATTACCACTGAGGTGAAATGATTTTCTATTCATATCACGTACTTCTGATGTATGTGTGTGTATATATATATATGAGGAGGGACCCTCCCCAAAAAGGTTGGAATTTATTTATAAAAAATTGTATTTATTTGTACATGTTTACACTTCAGTTACCTTCAAAGTGTACTCTCCGTTTGATACAATACACCAATCTAGATGCTTTTTCCACTGATAAAGGTTTTGACTTTATCAATTTTGATGCTTTTCAGTCTTCTGCTACTTTTGATTAACCTCTTCCACATAGGCAAAACATTTTCCTTTGAGGACATTTTTCATCTGGGGAAACAAGAAAAAGTCACTTAGGGAGATATCAGGTGACTGGGAAGGGTAGGGCATGAGGGTCATGCTGTTTTTGGTGAAAGACTGCTGAACACTCAGCGCAGTCTGGGCAGGTGCCCTTGTAAATTACTCATCAAGAAATGGGCAAATGCATTGAGACTTTCAAAAAAAAAAACACACTGCAGTCGAACACAGCCTCTCACAATGCTACCTGGTACACTGATGACAGTGATACCAGTGGGTTCCTAGAACACTACAAGGGGTCCACCCTCCAAAACAAATAATAATTCTGTTTTTTATTGGTGAGTCTCCCTTCATATATACATATGTGTGTGAATTTATTTATTTTGACATACTAGCTTAAGCAGTTATGGAGGCTTGGCAAGTCCAAAATCTGCAGGATGGTCCAGCAGTTTGGAAATCCAAAGAAGAACAAATGTTGTAGTTCACATGTGCTGTAGAATTCCCTCCTGCTTGGAAGAGGTTTGTCTTTTTTGGTCTATGTAGGTGGTCAAAGGATTGAATAACACTCATATAGATTATAGAGGACAATTTGCTTTACTCCAAATTCACTTATTTAAATTCTGACTTTACTCTCATCTTAAAACATTCTCACAGAAACATAGAAAATAATGTTTAATTAAATTTCTGGGAACATGTGCCAACATGGTCCAGCCATGTTGGCACTTAAAATTAATAATCACACATACACATCTTTAACTGTTTCTATATCTATTCATACATACTTATATATCCACATATACTTATATATTAAGATAAGCACAAGTTCTTATTGGTTTCTAATGGATATGTACAGCTCTTCATTTTTTTTCCTCTTTTAATTTTTATTTAAAATTGTGGGGTACAAATCAGGGATAGGTATACAAATATTCACCTTGCAGCTACCCTTATCAATGAGGTATGCCCCAGGCAGATATCGACTACTGTCAATCACACCTCCCCACCCCCAGCCCCCTCCCCACAGTTTCCCGCCACTTTCAATCCTTTTCTTTTCACAGTTCTTCATTTTTAACCAAATATTTTAGACACTATACATCTTGAAAGAAATATATTAATAAATATGAAAGTGAGCATTTTAAGATTATGCTGAATCAGATAAAGTTACTAAAAAACTATTAGAGCAGGGATAATCATTGCCTCTTACTACATGTCAGATAATTCATGTTTTTTATTTGGCTTCAGTTGCACAACGGGAGGGAAATATTATTGATAACATTTGACTAAATAGCAGTCTGAAACTTCAAAGTAATAGAGGACTTGTCCAATTTCTCACAGAATGTTAATTTATGACAAGTAGTATGATCCATAGGAAAGAAGATATTATGGTGTATGGATCAGGACCAGAAATAAACAATAATTAAATTATTAGAGCTACCATAGCAAAGTACCATAAACTAGGTGGCTAAAAACAACAGAAATTTATTTTCTCACAATCCTGAGGTTAGAAGTCCCAAAACAAGATGTTAGCAGGGCCATGATCCCTCCAAAGCCTCCAAAGGAGAATCCTTTCTTGTTTCTTTCAACTTCTGGTAGCCCTAGGGATCTTTTGGCATGTGGCAACATGATTCTGATCTCTGCCCCTATCTTCACATGTCCTTCCTCTTTTAAACACACCAGTCACTGGATTAAGAGTCTGCCTAATGCCTTCATTCTAAATGCATTTTATCTGCCTGGACCCTATTTCCAAGTAAGGTTGCCTTCACAGGTGCAAGAGGGTTAGGACTTCGACATACTTTTGTAGGGAATACAATTCACCCCATAATCCCTCCTGAGTGCTTGTGACATCGTTCAGAGAGCCACTGAAACTGTAAGACAACATGACCATGGCCTGGATGGAGAGAGAGCTCCCAGAGGATGCAGCAGGGCTAGGTGGTGATGACTTGTGACCAGTGCCCTGCAGCCAGATTCCTTACAGTAGCTGTTTGAAAGGAGTGAGGAAGGGTGGTGTCTCTGAGTGCAGCATTCTGTCTTTCCTATGTCTCTTTTTATTTATTTTATTTTAAAGATGTGAGGTACAATTTAGATTTTAGGTATACAAGTGGTCATTGTACAGGTAAAGTTTGGACCTCCCTTTAGTCCCCTCTTTACCTAGTGTGAGATTGGGTATCCTTATTGATGTGATGTGCCCCTCCTCCCTCCCCTGGCAGTGTCCCACCACTGCCAATCCACTTCTTATTGTTTTATGGTAAATGCTCAGGATCCACTTATGAGTGAGAACATGTGGTACTCAAATCTTTGTTTCTGTGAGAGATCACTGAGTATGATAGACTCTAAATCCATCCAAGTTGCAGAGAAGTCCATAATTTTGTCCTTCTTTATGGCTAATATTCCATCGTGTATATGTACCTCATTTTTTTGTATCCAGTCCAGTATCAATGGGAAGCAATGTTGGTTTCATGTTTTTGCCATTGCGAACAGTGCTGCAATAAATATGCATGTGCAGGTATATTTTGTGTAGAATAATTTAAGTTCCTCTGGTTATATTCCCAGTAGGGGGGTTGCTGGGTTGTATGGAAGGTCAATTTCTAGTTCTTTTAGGAATGCCACACTGTTATCTATACAGGTTGAACTAGTTTGCATTCCCACCAATAGTGTAGAAATGTTCCCTTTTCTCTGCATCCTTGCCAGCATCTGCTGCTTTTGTTTTATGTAATGATGGTCATTCTTACTGCCGTTACATGGTATCTCATTGTGGTTTTGATTTGCATTTTTCTGATGATTAGTGCTGCTGAGCATTTTTTCACGTGTCTGTTGGCTGCTTGTATGTCTTCTTTTGAGAAGTGTCTATTTATGTCTTTTGCCCACTTTGTAATGGGGCTGTTTGTTGTTTTCCTTTCGGCACATTTGAGTCCTTGTAGATCCTGGATGTTAAGTCTTTGTCAGATATGCAGTTGGCAAATTTTTTTTTCCCCATTCTGTGGGCTGTCTCCCCTCTCTCTTGATGGTTTCTTTTGCTTTGCAGAGGCTTTTTAGTTTGATGAAGGCCCACTTGTCAATCTTATCTCTTATGGAATCGGCTTTTGGGATTCTGAACAGGAATTGGTTTCCTATTCTGATTTCCATAAGAATGTCTCCTGCGGTTTTGAAAATGATTGTAGTTGGAGATATTATTACATTTAGGTGTTTGATCCATTTGGAGTGGATTTTTGTGTATGGTGATGAAGTAGTGGTCTTGTTTCATTCTTCACAGTTGGTCAGTCAGTTTTCCCAGCACCATTTATTTAATAGGTTCTCCTCTCCCCAGTGGTTGTTGGAGGTTTTGTCGAAGATAGGTTCATTAAGAAATTGAGGTTTTTCTCCTGGAATATCTATCCTCTTCCATTGTTCTATTTTTCATTCGGTTGAATGTCCTTACTTCACTTTCCTTCATCTTCAAATCTTGACTGAGGAGTGGAAAGAAGGATATGCTGAAAATACAAGAGTAAATGCTAAGAGAGCTGTTTCTTGCAAAATTCCGTTAAGCCTCAAGGACAAAAACTAAACTAATATAGTTCTTTATTAGAAGGTAAAAGAAATGGAAATTATTATTTTTCTTCCACCTCCACCCCTCTTTGGCATTGTGCAGAGAAAAACCTTTATCCCTTAAAGACATTCATATTTCATAGGAGGTTCTGGCTGAGAATTGAGGATGGGGATTAAAACAGTAAAAGAGAGAAAAGACAGTAGGTACCAGGGTAGCTGACAATATTTACTTGCAAGTGCATGTAAGAAACACTTTGAGAAATTTTTTTTACAATAACACAAACTAGCCGGGCTCGGTGGCTCAGCCTGTAATCCCGTGCTTTGGGAGACTGAGGTGAGTGGATTGCCTGAGCCCGTGGGTTTGAGACCCGCCTGGGCAACTTGGTGAGACCTCATCGCTACAATAAATCAAAAATTAGCTGGGCATGGTAGCGCACGCCTGTAGTTCCAGTTACTTGGAAAACTGAGGCAGAAGGATCGCCAGAGCCCAGCAGGTTGAGGCTGCAGTGGCCGGGAGCGGCCACTGCACTCCAATCTGGGTGAGGGAGTGAGACTCCAACTCAATAAATAAATAAATAAATAACACAAACTTATGTGGGTTAAACTGTTACATAAGTTGACAAGTTCAGTAAAATATGGATCATCAGTGTGATCTGATTAATGACAAGGTTGTTACACCTAAAGAAAATAGATTTTCACTTAATGTTATGTCTATCTATGATTTTTGGATCTTAATTTAAAAATGGTGAAACAGAGCAGTAAAGATGTTATTTTTTTCCCAATCCTGGAATATTTAAACATGGAACATCCAAAGCTTCAAAATTTTAACCAGTGCATTGTTTAGCCAGTAATTGTTTAATGTATTGCCAAAGGGTACTTTCTTCATTAAAAGTAATTTCTTTTATTTCAATTTGCAGATACCGTCACCATATTTTGGTTTGTTCAAATAATTGCCCTAAATTTTTCTTTTAAATGACAAGAAAGGAAGTGCAAACAAGAGCAAAACAACCAATGATTATGAGGTTAAAAGGCCTTTAGTGAAAATGAGAGACTAAAAGAACTAAATATTTATATTGTTTATACATATGTCATATCATTAAACCATTCATACACACTGAGGTGCTGTGTGTGTGTGTGTTTGTGTGTGTGTGTGTGTGTGTGTGTTGTATACAAGTATATATATTATGATGAAGAATATAAGAAATATAGATCCCATGCAAAAGTAAAATATTATGGCCAAATAACTTTTGCATACTTAAGATAACTAAATTAAATGAAAGTCAAACAATAAAATATTTCCCCATATTAAAGGAAGTTGCACTTTGGAAACCTTTGCAATGTAGTCCATAGATACACACATAGACAAATAACATTAATAAATTGATACACTTATCTAACATACACTCTCAAAATCAAGGTCATGACTTCAGTTTGCCTATGTTGTAATAAAATTACAATATATTTTATTTTATTTTTCGTAAAATTTATGGTCTCAGGCTAAGAATATTCTTTTAAAATGTAAGAGGACACTTCTTCAAAAATATGGTTATGAGTATGGGATTGTGAGAGGTGGATTTTTAAAGCCAGAAAGAATAATAGTTCATTTTGATATGGGAAGTTCTCTAAATAATTTATTACCCTTGTGGTAATTATAAAGAAAACTTTCCTGGAGTTACAGGCTTATACTTTCTAAGGGACCAGTGATAAAAGTGGCCAACAATAGTACTTGACTTTACAGTCATGGTGTAATACCTCTCAAAAAGTTTTACTTTAGCAAACTTATGTTTTTTTATAGCCATGAAGTATAATTGCTTTTTTCTAGTTGATATTTTTCCTGTAGATAAATGTGTAGAATATATCATATATTCTTGAAGTCATATATAATAATTACAAAAATTTCAAATTAGTCTATCCATTGATCATTTTAAGCTGGTATTATTGACGGTGTTTTGCTATAATTCTCTGTTAGTTTAAACTATAGATATTTTCTGAAAATGGATATATAATTTTTTAACTTGAGTGCAGTAGAGGAAGTTGCGAATTTAGAAAAAAATCTTTTTGATAAATTGAAGAATCCTTATGCAAGGCAAGTTTTTAAAAATCATGCTATTATAAAAGAATTTGCTAACTCCAGATGTCCATGTGTGGATTATTTTAGATGATGCATGCCTTAAAGAAAGAAATTGAGATGAAAACTTTCAGAATTAAAATATAAAAGTACAATTAGTAGATAATTTAGTTTTTAAAGGATTATGTTCTTGTTGCCTTAAATTAAGTCTTTAGTAGAGGAAATCCCGAATGAAACAAACCCACAGTGAATCAGGAGAAGGAGCAAAATTATATTCAGTTTCTGAACAAGATAACTTTTTCCTCTTTATGCCAAGAACTTTTTAATCATATGTTATTTTTATTTTTACTATGGTATGTTTTTCAGGCGATCTTATTTTAAAGCTGTAAACAAAAAACCAAGAACATATTTTCTGAATTTTACTTTTAAAATTTAAAGTAGTTTAAAATAAATTCTTACCACTTGTTCTTATATCTGATGATTTTCAAGAATCAAGCCAGTCCAATATTCCCAAGTTTTACAAACACAAAATAAAATTCAATTATAGTCTAAAGAGTAGACAAACATAATTACCTTCAAGAGTAAAATTATGTATCTTGGAAAGTAATTACTTAAGAAACCTGCAACAATTTGCATGGGTTGAAATGCCACACTATCAGTGACAAGAAAATATTTTATTGGGGTTTTTATGGTTCACAAAACATCATTCAAATAAAAGTTTGATTTAATTAATTGAGGAAGCATTTATTCAGCTGTTGCTATGTGTGAAGACTTAGCTTTACTACTGGCTACAAAATGTCTAAGATGCCTATGTCCTGCTCTGGAGCAGTTGGGAGTCAATGGAGAAAATTTTCACATAACTGTAACATTAAGTGATACAGCAGATGAATGAATAAATGTACGGGAATATAGAAGTGAGAGAAAAGCTATTCATGTACACTGCAGTATTAAATTAGCTAATAAACTTAAAGGTAGTTACTTTAATTCATATATTACAAATAGCAAAACAAGAACTAGAAATCAAGCAACACCTAAAATATATAATTAGTGAGTTAAGAATTAGAGATTTAAATCAAGTTCTACTTGACATCAAAATTGACATAGTTACAATGTTATATATAACATCCAGGAACTGACTAATTTTGTTTAGGATTACACAAAGGAAAAAATTTTTAGAGAGGAGATGTTTGAAGTGAGTCTTGATGAATAAGAGCCCCAGGGGTTGGGTGAGATAGGACAAAGGCCAGAAAAGAACATGTGCAAAGCCATGGAAGTATGAAGAGGCATAATGTGGTCAAAGAGCGGCCAGGTAAGATGTTTGACACACAGAGAGTTTAAGATGCCAGGGGGAGGTATGAGTGAGAGGCAATCAAGAATTAACCCAGACCAACCAGTGAAAAGAAAATGTGTGTGCCATGGAAATAATCTGGAAGTTTATCCTTCAGTAAATGAACAAAAGACTTTTCAGTAACCCTGGTGATAATTTGCAGAATAGGTAACTTGTTACTTTTAAATTAGAAATTAGATTTGACCCTCCAAGATAGTGATGATTTTCCTGTTATTTAGGTTAGA
This sequence comes from Carlito syrichta, assembly GCF_000164805.1. Classification (NCBI taxonomy): domain Eukaryota; kingdom Metazoa; phylum Chordata; class Mammalia; order Primates; family Tarsiidae; genus Carlito; species Carlito syrichta. The sequence continues at coordinate 470,774 of NW_007249792.1, read as the reverse complement.
ATCCACTGTGCAAATCTGTTTCTGGTTGCTACTTACTGTAATTACATGAGCAACAAATTAGATATTTGAAGGGGATAGATCCAATTTATATAACTATAAACATTCCTGGAGGGTGTTAAAAGAATTTGCATGATCTTCTTTTTAAAATGTGTCAGTTTATTTTTATTCCCTCTTCCTTTCCTCCCATTTTTCTTGAACTTTTTATATGCCAAGACTGTCCATTAATCATCTCAGTTCTAGGTATTCTAGACCCTAATTCTCTTCTAAAACTGTTTATAATTTCATACTGAATATATGATGTCTGCATTTATCACTCAAATCTAAAATGTAATGTGATAAACATCCAACAAAAACAGAAAATCTTTTTCAGAACATAAATAGCCTAGGGGAAAAGTAAAGTTCTCCACTGTTCTTTCTTATTTACTTTGTGTTAGATTAATGCACCAAAAGGTAGTAGTCATCAGGTCTTTAGGACAGGCAGACCTGAATTTCTTATCTAGGGATCCAGGTAGAGGCAGGTGCCATAAATTTCTGAACTGGTTTTCTTGTTTGAGTAATGAATATATTTATATTTTCTTTTTACGACTGTTATGGAGATTGAAAAAAATGCCCTTTGTAAAAATCTATTAATAAAGTATGCCCTTTAAATCATACTGCCCCTTCTGATACACTTCAGGTCTAAAGTTCATAAGTCCATTGCAATGGACATAACCCATCAAGGAAACAAATTTAATTGAAATATACCCTAAGAGATTTATATCGTAAATTATGCCATGTTTGTTGAATAAATGAAAATTGCATACCCTTCTTTAAAGTTATTAAATGCCACTTGAAATTTCAAAGCATCACGACCAGAATAAATTTACAAAAAGGAATAAGTGGTTGATTCTTTTCAAATTTTCTACACTGTCCTCTCTGTACACGCTGGAAATCACAGCGAGAAGACAATAGGGTTTTTCATGTGACTTTCGTTATGAGAATGAATATGCTAGAGTGTGAAAGTTGTTGCTTACACAATTTAATACTCCGCTTTATAGTCAACCACTTAAAGTCCAAGAAGAGTAGACAAATAGCACAATCTAGAAATTATATGGCGAGGGCCTTTGAGCATGCTGAAGGGCTGTAGATGAGAGTCAATTAGCCGTAACTAACAGTCCTACATTCATTGCTCCAGCTGGTTATTAATTTTGAGCCTCATTACATGCATCTGACAATCAGAGGCACTTATACAGGTCTCTCATGGCTCTCCCGTAAGCACAGATATAGGAAAGGGTTTTGTAGTCCCAGGTAATGAGAGAAAGCTTTAGATATAATAGACCCATAAAAGCAGTTGGCTTTTCTCAAAAGGCTTGCCTGTGGGTGTGTGTGCATGTGGTCAACTAAAAAACATTATCCATAAACTAACTGTTGGATACTTTGTGACCACAGTTGTATATAATTTCAAATACATATATCCTATCCTCACTAGGCATCAAATGAAATATTTGTCCAATAAAGACAAAAGTATTACAAAGTTTACATTTTCCCCCTGTGATGAAAGTGTGAATTACTACAGCACTCTTTTATAACTTCTATCATGCACACAAGATATTTTTGTACTGAAGAAGTAAAATTACTAACAAATTCTCACTACTAAAATTCTTTACTATTTACAAATAAATTACTGTAATATATAAACAGAAGCAGTATGCTCTTATTTTTGTTGAGTTGGGATATACTATATTTTATGTATTTGAACAATCTAAAGGTGTTAAAAGAAATATTGAACATAGACTCTGAATTTTGTAATATCTTGTAGTTTAAAATTACAATGGTAAAAACAGAAAAACAATGAAAATTTTCCTTCTGGCCAGTTTTCCTTTCCAGAACAAATGCCAGTCACCAGTTTCTTTTGTTTAGTGCTAGAGACCCTACAATTTGAGAATCATAGAGTCAAGGACATATTGACAGAGAAGGAGATCAAGGGTCAGGAATATAGACTAGCAATGCATTAAGAATGAAAGTAGAAATATACTCTGTTGAAAAATGAGGAATGATTCTGAAAGAGGAAATATGAAAGCCTATCAACTATGCAGATAGCAGTCACACACACTGATTTCCAGACCAGACCTGTCTGACCGGCTGGGTCTCAGAGCTGTTAATGTAACCCAAGGAGAAGTGAGGCCCATGTAAACAAACTAAAAAACCATTGGAAGTTCGGACTTTCTAAAGACATAGTTCAGGAAATATAAACGGCTGGCATTTGGAAGGGAGTAAAGAAGAAAAAGAGAGGAGTTGAGAAGAGAGAGAAAGAGAAGGGAGTTAAAAAGGAGGAACGGAAACTCTGAAAACATTTTGAAAAATCTGAGACGTTAGATACGTCATGCTTGAGTTTGTCTTTCTATTCCAATACTTTCTATCTATTTGACTTTGGGAAAACCTTCCAACGTTCTCTCATGTAAAATGGTAACTTCATTAAAGCATGCTGTGCAGATGCCATTCAAAGTGTCTGGCAAATATATGGTCTGTCTTCTATTACAAATTTTAGTTATGACTAAATAAGAAGTCAATTTTCAGTCTCTAAAGGATAATGAATCTCTATATAGGGTAGAGTTTTCATATAACTAATCTGTATAATGGGGAGAAATTTGTTTTCTATAAATTAGAAAGAAGAGAAATTACAGCTGCAGAAACTCCAATAAGATATGCCACAATCTGTGCAAAACATTAAGTTAAATAGCTTTCTTCAGGACCCTCAAAAACATAAAATATTTACAATGGGGCCACTATACCTTGGCAGGCAGAGACCCTTCAGTGTATAAGATATTGCTCATTTCTATAATAGCTTAATAAAGGTGATCCTAAGTTTTTTAACATTGCTATTTTTCTAAGACATTTTATTGGAGGCAGACTTTGTAATTAGTGCACTCTAAATGTGATTGTGTCATCACTCCTGTAGATCCAGCTTCTTGTTTGCTGATTCTGTTTTCTACCTGTAAAGTCAGAGTCAAAGACTGCACCTTAGCAAGTGGTTCTGGCCACCAGTGTCTCTTATACAAGTTCTGTTTTGTCAAGGTGTTTTAGGTTACCAAATATTTTGGGGAAATGGGGGCAGAGATACATTTTACTAGGAGGTTCTAGTGAGCCACCTAAAATTTCATTCTGTGACTCAAGTCTCAGGTAAGCATGAGCACTAATTGTGTCCTTGTGCTTGAGTCTTTCTTGGCTAATGCCTATCAGCATTTTTATGATTCATTTTGAGGTGTGGCCAACTGTAAATGTCTCAGTGCTAAGCAAATACCATTAAATCCCAGGAGCACATTGAAAAGAAGTTTATTCAGGCAAAATAGAGGGAATCTCGGTATAAGTTTCATGGACTGAAATTAAATCTCAGCTATTTGTCACAGTCTCCAAAGCTTGTGAGTATGTGAAGAGATTGAGCTAATTCACTGAGTCTTTGTAAATTGAGTTTAGAATTAAACTCCCTTTTAAATACACTATTTGATTTGCATTTCACCTTGCGTTTATCTTTGTTTCCTTAAACTTATAAATACAATGTCTAAAGGAATTCTACCTTACATGGATTTGCAAATTCATCATTTTCTAACAACTCCATGTTTCTAAATTCATTTTTTTTTAAAGTCAGGTTTTCACCCTGTTATCACCCAGTGGCATAATCACAGCTTATCTCAGCCTCGACCTCCGAGAGTCAGGGGATCCTTCTGCCTCAGCCTCTGGAGTAGCTGAAACGACAGGCACGCACCATCACATCCAGCTACCTTTTACATTTTCTGTAGAGATGTATGCTATGTTTCCTGGGCTGACATTTCTAAATTAATAATCATATACTCTAATCCTCACACTCATCTTTCTAATGATTTATTCATCTCTTCTTAATTTATCAGTACTGACTCAGTAGGATGAGAATAGTAGATAGTATATAACCTGGATCTTAGTTTCAGAATCATTTCAGAAAAGCAAACATAGTCCTTATACACATTAACATGGATCTTAATACTGTCAGATTTTTGTGGGTTAAATCTATTATTACAAATTTATGTCATGAAGTTGCTCACACTTTTATTGCACTAAACTAAAAAACAGTTTATTACTATATTAAATTTTGATGTAGAAATTTCTTTCATAATCACAGTGAAGATTGAAGATCATATTAGGCCTGAAATATTATTTTTGAACTAATAAATTGGCATTCATATTTAAATTGATCCCTTCATTTCTCAGCTATGCAGGCAAAATTATGTCTACTGGACATGAAAGATGTGTCTCAATCACCTCTTGACAGGTGATATTTCATTCAGTTGTGTACCACAGAGCAATGATTTTTCACTCTCGGCAGTGCTTCCTAACATATATTTTATAAGAATTTAATGATTCTGTCTTCTTATGTAAAGAAAACTGTAGAGTTTAAGGTGGAGAAATTCCCTCTGTATAGTGACATCTGCTGGGCTGTGGTCCACAATGAATTTAAGCAAGTGCCGGCTCGTTTTATGGGGATCAAAGCTCATTTCTCCTGATGTTCAAACATCTAGTGCATTGTGGTCCGGAGAAGTAATTTTCACTTATACATCAGTCAGTTCCAGTGTTTAACAAGTATACCTGATGGTAATGCTAGAAATACACTTCTGATGTGTAGATGTATGTGTAAACCTCAATTTGTTGGAATAATTCAGAACAGCCTTTCTCCACAATACTGTGAAACAGTTTCTTCTCATAATTATGTTTTGGGAGTATCCTGGAGGGGAAAGTAGTGAATATGAGTCAGTGCAGAGAGGTCAGCAGAATTACTGCCTTCAGGACATTAAGGAAGCGCAGTAGGAAACAATACCCATTAAAAGGATAAACTTGTGCTACAAGTTATTGGTTTATCTCGACCTGTTCAGAAAATTTGCTGCAGAGTAAGGACACGACTCCTGTCCTTCAAAAACGCATCTCTTTGCCTTAAAAGGATGCAGTGATCCTTCTCTGGCAGAAAAGGAAAAAAGAAAAAAACCAAACTGCTTTGCACGTTGATATTTACAGCCACGCACAGCCCGCGTGCCTCCTCCCAAGAGCCGCCGGCCACAAAACCCTTGGAACGCACCCTGCAAGTCGAGCCCCGGCTGCGGACCGCGAAGGGAGCAGAGTCGCCCGCGGGTGGCGAGCCCGTCGCGGCGCATTCCTGCAGCTCGGG